>NW_019942609.1:70968-80047 GCF_002910315.2 Salvelinus sp. IW2-2015 | reverse complement strand
TAATGTATAGAGACATTAGATCTAGCTGGTCTGTCATATATAATAGAGACATTATAGATCTAGCTGGTATGTCATAATATAAATCAGACAGTAAATCCAGCTGGTCTGTCATACTATAATAGAGACATTAGATCTAGCTGGTCTGTCATAATATAATTGAGACAGTAGGTCTAGCTGGTCTGTCATATAATAATAGAGACAGTAGATCTAGCTGGTCTGTCATAATATATTAGAGATAGTAGATCTAGCTGGTCTGTCATAATATAATAGAGACAGTAGATCTAGCTGGACTGTCATAATATAATAGAGACAGTAGATCTCGCTGCTCTGTCATAATATAATAGAGGCAGTAGATCCAGCTGGTCTGTCGTATTATAATAGAGACAGTAGATGTAGCTGGTCTGTCATAATATAATAGAGCTAGCTGGTCTGTCAAAAATAGTATAGACAGAAGTTCTAGCTGGTCTGTCATAATCTAATAGAGACAGTAGATCTATCAGGTCTATCATAATATATTAGAGACTGTAGATGTAGCTGGTCTTTCGTAATATATTTGAGACAGTAAATCTAGCTGGTCTGTCATAAAATAATTGAGACAGTAGATCTAGCTGGTCTGTCATAAGATAATAGAGACAGTAGATCTAGCTGGTCTGTTGTAATATAATAGAGACAGTAGATGTAACTGGTCTGTCATAATATAATTGAGACAGTAGATGTAGCTGGTCTGTCATAAGATAATTGAGACAGTAGATCTAGCTGGTCTGTTGTATTATAATAGAGACAGTAAATCTAGCTGGTCTGTCATAATATAATAGAGCCAGTAGATCTAGCTGGTCTGTCATAATATAATAGAGCCAGTAGATCTAGCTGGTATGTCATAATATAAATTAGACATTAGATCTAGCTGGTCTGTCATAAAATAATTGAGACAGTAGATCTAGCTGGTCTGTCATAAAATAATTGACACAGTAGATCTAGCTGGTCTGTCATAAAATATTAGAGACAGTAGATCTAGCTGGTCTATCAAAATATACTAGAGACAGTAAATCTAGATGGTATTTTGTAATATAATTGAGACAGTTGATCTAGCTGGTCTGCCATAATATACTAGAGACAGTAGTTCTAGCTGGTCTGTCATAATATATTAGAGATAGTAGATCTAGCTGGTCTCTCATAATATAATAGAGACAGTAGATCTAGCTGGACTGTCATAATATAATAGAGACAGTAGATCTAGCTGGTCTGTCATAATATAATAGAGGCAGTAGATCTAGCTGGTCTGTCGTATTATAATAGAGACAGTAGATGTAGCTGGTCTGTCYTAATARAATAGAGCTAGCTGGTCTGTCAAAAATAGTATAGACAGTAGTTCTAGCTGGTCTGTCATAATCTAATAGAGACAGTAGATCTAGCTGGTCATGTGCATTATATTACAATAGAGACATTAAGATCTAGCTGGTCTGTCATATATTAATTAGAGACATTAGATCTAGCTGGTCCTGTCATTTATATAATAAGAGACATTAGATCTTAGCTGGTCTGTCATAATGTAATAGAGACATTAGATCTAGCTGGTCTGTCATTATATAATAGAGACATTAGATCTAGCTGGTTGTCATAATGTAATAGAGACATAAATCTAGCTCGGTCTGTCCATATATATAGAGCATTAGATCTAGCTTTGGTCGTCATAATTAATAGAGACATTAGATAGCTGGTCTGTCCATCTAATATAATAGAGACATTAGATCTAAGCTGGTCCTGTCATAATTAATAGAGACATTAGATCTAGCTTGGTCTGTCAATTAATATAGATAGAAGACATTAGAAATCTAGCTGGTCTGTTCATATGATAATAGAGACGACAATTTAGAATCTAGCTGGTCTGTCTTGTCATTATATAGATAGAGAACATTAGATCTAGGCTGGTCTGTCATAATGTAATAGAGACATTAGATCTAGCTGGTCTGTCATTATAATATAGAGACATTAGTCTAGCTGTCTGCATAATGTATAGAGACATAGATCTAGCTGGTCTGTCCATAATGTAATAGAGACATTAGATCTAGCTGGTCTGTCATATATAATAGAGACATTAGATCTAGCTGGTCTGTCAATATATAATTAGAGACATTAGATCTAGCTGGTCTGTCATAATGTAATAGAGACATTAATCTTAGCTGGTCTTGTCATAATGTAATAGAGAGACATTAGATCTAGCTGGTCTGTCATTAATAATAGAGACATTAGATCTAGCTGTCTTCATAATGTAATAAGAGACATTAGATCTAGCTGGTCTGTCATATATAATAGAGACATTAAGATCTAGCTGGTCTGTCATTATATAATAGAGACATTAAGATCCTAGCTGGTCTGTCATAATTGTAATAGAGACATTAAGATCTAGCTGGTCTGTCATTATATAATAGAGACATAGATCTAGCTGGTCTGTCATAATTAATAGAGACATTAGATCTAGCTGGTCTGTTCATATATATAAATAGAGACATTAGATCTAGCTGGTCTGTAAATGTAATAGAACATAATCAGCTTCTGTCATAATATATAGAGACATTAGATCTAGCTGGTCTGTCATTATATAATGAGACATTAGATTAGCTGGTCTGTCATATATAATAGAGACATTAGATCTAGCTGGTCTGTCATTATATAATAGAGACATAGATCTAGCTGGTCTGTCATTATAAATAGAGACATTAGATCTAGCTGGTCTTCATAATGTAATAGAGACATTAGATCTAGCTGGTCTGTCATAATGTATAGAGACATAGATCTAGCTGGTCTGTCATTATATAATAGAGACAAATTAGATCTAGCTGGTCTGTCATAATGTAATAGAGACATTAAGATCTAGCTGGTCTGTCATTAATAATAAGAGACATTAGATCTAGCTGGTCTGTCATTATATAATAGAGACATTAGATCTAGCTGGTTTGTCATAATGTAATAGAGACATTAATCTAGCTGGTCTGTCCATATATAATAGAAGACATTAGATCTAGCTGGTCTGTCATAAATTAATAGAGACATTAGATCTAGCTGGTCTGTCATATTAATAGAGACATTAAGATCTAGCTGGTCTGTCATTATATAACTAGAGACATTAGATCTAGCTGGTCTGTCATAATAATAGAGACATTAGATCTAGCTGGTCTGTCATTATATAATAGAGACATTAGATCTAGCTGTCTGTCATTATATAATAGAGACATTAGATCTAGCTGGTCTGTCATAATGTAATAAGAGCATAGATCTAGCTGGTCTGTCATTATATAATAGAGACATTAGATCTAGCTGTCTGTCATAATGTAATAGAGACATTAGATCTAGCTGGTCTGTCATTATATAATAGAGACATTAGATCTAGCTGGTCTGTCATAATGTAATAGAGACATTAGATCTAGCTGGTCTGTCAATAAATAATAGAGACATTAGATCTAGCTGGTCTGTCATTATATTAATAGAGACATTAGATCTAGCTGGTCCTTGTCATTATATAATAGAACTTAGATCTAGCTGGTTCTGTCATAATGTAATAGAGACATTAGATCTAGCTGGTCTGTCAATATAGTAATAGAGACAGTAGATCTAGCTGGTCTGTCATAATAAATAGAGACAATTAGATTCTAGCTGGTCTGTCATTATATAATAGAGACTTAGATCTAGCTGGTCTGTCATATATAAATAGAGACATTAGATCAGCTGGTCCTTGTCATAATGTAATTAGAAGACAGTTTAGATCTAGCTTGTCTTCATAATTAATAGAGAGACATAGATCTACTGGTCTGTATATATAAAGAACATTAGATCTAATGTCTCTATTATATAATGACAGACCAGCTAGATCTTAATGTCTCCTATTAATTATGACAGACCAGCTAGATCTAATGTCTCTATTAATTAATGACAGACCAGCTAGATCTAATGTCTCTATTATATAATGACAGACCAGCTAGAATCTAATGTCTCTATTACATTATGACAGACCAGCTAGATCTAATGTCTCTATTATATAATGACAGACCAGCTAGATCTAATGTCTCTATATATTAATGACAGACCAGCTAGATCTAATGTCTCTATTACATTATGACAGACCAGCTAGATCTAATGTCTCTATTACATTATGACAGACCAGCTAGATCTATTGTCTCTATTATATAATGACAGAACCAGATAGATCTAATGTCTCTATTACATTATGACAGACCAGCTAGATCTAATGTCTCTATTATATAATGACAGACCAGCTAGATCTAATGTCCCTATTACATTATGACAGACCAGCTAGATCTAATGTCTCTATTATATTATGACAGACCAGTAGATCTAATGTCTCTATTACAATAATGACAGACCAGCTAGATCTAATGTCTCTATTATATAAATGACAGACCAGCTAGATCTAATGTCTCTATTACATTATGACAGACCAGCTAGATCTAATGTCTCTATTATATAATGACAGACCAGCTAGATCTAATGTCTCTATTACATTATGACACTAGACCAGCTAGATCTAATGTCTCTATTACATTATGAACAGACCAGCTAGATCTAATGTCTCTATTAATTATGACAGACAGCTAGATCTAATGTCTCTATTACATTATGACAGACCAGCTAGATCTAATGTCTCTATTAATTAATGACAGACCAGCTAGATCTAATGTCTCTATTACATTATGACAGACCAGCTAGATCTAATGTCTCTATTACATTATGACAGACCAGCTAGATCTAATGTCTCTATTAATTATGACAACCAGCTAAGATCTAATGTCTCTATTACATATGACAGACCAGCTAGATTCTAATGTCTCTATTACATATTGACAGACCAGCTAGATCTAATGTCTCTATTACATTATGACAGACCAGCTAGATCTAATGTCTCTATTATATATATGACAGACCAGCTAGATCTAATGTCTCTATTACATTATGACAGACCAGCTAGATCTAATGTCTCTATTATAATAAGACAGACCAGCTAGATCTAATGTCTCTATTACATTATGACAGAACCAGCTAGATCTAATGTCTCTTATTATATAATGACAGACCAGCTAGATCTAATGTCTCTATTATTATAATGACAGACCAGCTAGATCTAATGTCCTCTATTACATTATGACAGACCAGCTAGATCTAATGTCTCTATTACATTATGACAGACCAGCTAGATCTAATGTCTCTATTATATATGACAGACCAGCTAGATCTAATGTCTCTATTACATTATGACAGACCAGCTAGATCTAATGTCTCCTATTACATAATGACAGACTAGAATCTAATGTCTCTATTACATTATGACAGACAAGCTAGATCTAATGTCTCTATTACATTATGACAGACCAGCTAGATCTATGTCTCTATTATATATGACAGACCAGCTAGATCTAATGCCATAATTTACGACCAGCTAGATCTAATGTCTCTATTATATAATGACAGACCAGCTAGATCTAATGTCTCTATTAATATATGACAGACCAGCTAGATCTAATGTTCTATTATATATGACAGCTAGATCTAATGTCTCTATTATATAATGACAGACCAGCTAGTTATGTCTTTTATAGGACCAGCTAGATTGCTATACATGATTATATGTATCTATTATATAATGACAGACAGCTAGATCTAATGTCTCTATTACATTATGACAGACCAGCTAGATCTATGTCTCTATTATATAATGAACAGACCAGCTAGATCTAATGTCTCTATTAATTATGACAGACCAGCTAGATCTAATGTCTCTATTAATATATGACAGACCAGCTAGATCTAATGTCTCTTATTATATAATGACAGACCAGCTAGATCTAATGTCTCTATTACATTATGACAGACCAGCTAGATCTAATGTCTCTATTATATAATGACAGACCAGCTAGATCTAATGTCTCTATTACATTATGACAGACCAGCTAGATCTAATGTCTTCTATTATATAATGACAGACCAGCTAGATCTAATGTCTCTATACATTATGACAGACCAGCTAGATCTAATGTCTCTATTATATAATGACAAGACCAGCTAGATCTAATGTCTCTATTACATTATGACAGACCAGCTAGATCTAATGTCTCTATTACATTATGACAGACCAGCTAGATCTAATGTCTCTATTACATTATGACAGACCAGCTAGATCTAATGTCTCTATTATATAATGACAGAGCAGCTAGATCTAATGTCCTCTATTACATTATGACAGACCAGCTAGATCTAATGTCTCTATTACATTATAGACAGACCAGCTAGATCTAATGTCTCTATTACATTATGACAGACCAGCTAGATCTAATGTCTTCTATTATATAATGACAGACCAGCTAGATCTAATGTCTCTATTACATTATGACAGACCAGCTAGATCTAATGTCTCTATTATATAATGCCAGACCAGCTAGATCTAATGTCTCTATTAATTATGACAGACCAGCTAGATCTAATGTCTCTATTATATAATGACAGACAGCTAGATCTAATGTCTCTATTACATAATGACAGACCAGCTAGATCTAATGTCTCTATAATTAATGACAGACCAGCTAGATCTAATGTCTCTATTACATATATGACAGACCAGCTAGATCTAATGTCTCTATTTATATAAGACAGACCAGCTAGATCTAATGTCTCTATTACATTATGACAGACCAGCTAGATCTAATGTCTCTATTAATATAATGACAGACCAGCTAGATCTAATGTCTCTATTACATTATGACAGACCAGCTAGATCTAATGTCTCTATTACATTATGACAGACCAGCTAGATCTAATGTCTCTATTATATAATGACAGACCAGCTAGATCTAATGTCTCTATTACATTATGACAGACCAGCTAGATCTAATGTCTCTATTACATTATGCAACAACAGCTAGATCTAATGTCTCTATTATATAATGACAGACCAGCTAGATCTAATGTCTCTATTATATAATGACAGACCAGCTAGATCTAATGTCTCTATTAATAAATGACAGACCAGCTAAGATCTAATGTCTATTATATATGACAGACCAGCTAGATCTAATGTCTCTATATATAATGAACAGACCAGCTAGATCTAATGTCTCTATTACATTATGACAGACCAGCTAGATCTAATGTCTCTATTACATATATTGACAGACCAGCTAGATCTAATGTCTCTATTAATTATGACAGACCAGCTAGATCTAATGTCTCTATTATATAATGACAGACCAGCTAGATTAATGTCTCTATTAATTATGACAGACCAGCTAGATCTAATGTCTCTATTAATATAGACAGACCAGCTAAATCTAATGTCTTCTATTACATTATGACAGACCAGCTAGATCTAATGTCTCTATTACATTATGACAGACCAGCTAGATCTAATGTCTCTATTATATAATGACAGACCAGCTAGATCTAATGTCTCTATTAATTATGACAGACCAGCTAGATCTAATGTCTCTATTAATTATGACAGACCAGCTAGATCTAATGTCTCTATTATATAATGACAGACCAGCTAGATCTAATGTCTCTATTATATATGACAGACCAGCTAGATCTAATGTCTCTATACATTATGACAGACCAGCTAGATCTAATGTCTCTATTACATTATGACAGACAGCTAGATCTAATGTCTCTATTATATAATGACAGACCAGCTAGATCTAATGTCTCTATTACAATTATGACAGACCAGCTAGATCTAATGTCTCTATTATTATGACAGACCAGCTAGATCTAATGTCTCTATTACATTATGACAGACCAGCTAGATCTAATGTCTCTATTAATATATGACAGACCAGCTAGATCTAATGTCTCTATTATATAATGACAGACCAGCTAGATCTAATGTCTCTATTACATTATGACAGACCAGCTAGATCTAATGTCTCTATTATATATGACAGACCAGCTAGATCTAATGTCTCTATTACATTATGACAGACCAGCTAGATCTAATGTCTCTATTATATAATGACAGACCAGCTAGATCTAATGTCTCTATTACATTATGACAGACCAGCTAGATCTAATGTCTCTATTATATAATGACAGACAGCTAGATCTAATGTCTTATTACATTATGACAGACCAGCTAGATCTAATGTCTCTATTATATAATGACAGACCAGCTAGATCTAATGTCTCTATTAATTATGACAGACCAGCTAGATCTAATGTCTCTATTACATTATGACAGACCAGCTAGATCTAATGTCTCTATTCATATATGACAGACCAGCTAGATCTAATGTCTCTATTATATAATGAACAGACCAGCTAGATCTAATGTCTCTATTACATTATGACAGACCAGCTAGATCTAATGTCTCTATTATATAATGACAGACCAGCTAGATCTAATGTCTCTATTACATTATGACAGACCAGCTAGATCTAATGTCCTCTATTTATATAATGACAGACCAGCTAGATCTAATGTTCTCTATTACATTATGACAGACCAGCTAGATCTATGTCTCCTATTATATAATGACAGACCAGTAGATCTAAGTCTCTATTATTTGACAGACCAGCTAGATCTAATGTCTCTATTACATTATGACAGACCAGCTAGATCTAATGTCTCTATTATATAATGACAGACGCAGCTAGATCTAATGTCTTCTATTACATTATGACAGACCAGCTAGATCTAATGTCTCTATTAATATATGACAGACCAGCTAGATCTAATGTCTCTATTACATTATGACAGACCAGCTAGATCTAATGTCTCTATTACATTATGACAGACCAGCTAGATCTAATGTCTCTATTATATATGACAGACAGCTAGATCTAATGTCTCTATTATATAATGACAGACCAGCTAGATCTAATGTCTCTATAATTATGACAGACCAGCTAGATCTAATGTCTCTATTATATAATGACAGACGCAGCTAGATCTAATGTCTCTATTATATAATGACAGACCAGCTAGATCTAATGTCTCTATTACATTATGACAGACCAGCAGACATATGTTCTTCTGGACGCCAGATCTTACATTATACAGACTGCCTAAAGAATCTAA
>NW_019942609.1:39482-70943 GCF_002910315.2 Salvelinus sp. IW2-2015 | reverse complement strand
AGCTGGTCTGTCATAAAATATATGAGACATAGACCTAGCTGGTCTGTCTAATATAATAGAGACATAGATTTAGCTGGTCTGTCAAATAGTAATAGAGACATTAGATCTAGCTGGTCGTCATAATATTAGACAAAGATTAGCTGGTCTGTCATAATATAATGAGACATAGTTCTAGCTGGTCTGTCTAATATAATAGAGACAGGATTAGCTGGTCTTCTAAATATATTAGAACAGTAGATAGTGGTCTGTCATAATAATAGAGACATAGTGTCTAGCTGGTTTCATAATTAATAGAAGCATAGATAGCTGTCTGTCATAAAATAAAGATAACAGTAGATCTAGCTGGTCTGATTGTATTATAATGAGACATTATTAGCTGGTCTGTCATAAATATACCTAATAATAATATCTCTACTACCATTACCACTAGTTCCATTCTACTCTAATATCCCTACTACTACCATTACACTAGTAGCATTTTTACCTCTAATATCTCTACTACCATTACCACTAGTAATCATTTCTACCTCTAATATCTCTACTATTACCATAGTAGCATTTTTACCTCTAAATATATCTTACTTCCTCCATTACTACTAGTAGCATTTATACCTCTAATTAATACAATTACATAAGTATCATTTCTACCTCTAATATTATAACTACCACTAGTATCATTTCTAGATTTAATGTCTCTACTACTACCATTACACTACTAGCATTTCTACCTCTAATATTACTACCATAACCACTAGTATCATTTCTACCTCTAATATCTCTACTGCTATTACCACTATTATCATATCTACCTCTAATATTACTACCATTACCACCAGTAGCATTTTTCTACCTCTAAAATCTTGAATACTCCATTACCAGTAGTATCATTTCTCCCTCTAATATCTATACTACTATCATTACCACTAGTATCATTCTACCTCTAATATTAATACCATTACCACTAGTAGCATTTCTACTGGAGTGCCAGAGTATGCTCAGAGAGTGCTCTGGTCCGTTCGTAAACTCAGAGCGTTTTGCTCTTGGAGCGTTCAGAGTGCACACTGGACGCTCTGGCCGAGGAGTAGGGTTGATCGGAGCGTTCTGACCTAACAACAGCAGTCAAGAACCCAAGCTAACTGGCTAACGTTGGCTAGCTACTTCTAGACACAAATGAGAGATTTAGGTTACTCGCCCTAGCAGAGCTAGTCAGGCTGTTTTCATGTTATCCAGAGCGTTGGTGACTGRAACTGTGCTGCTGCCAACAATTTAATTACATTTTTTTGTCAACGTTTACTGGCAATGGCCATATTCAACGGGTGTTGCGCGTTCGTAAAGTTTGCTGACTTTTTCTGTGGCTAAACCAACTAGGCTCGTAATTTAACAATTGTATTCGTATATACCAGATGGCATACAAGTTTGTTGTTAAGGCACATGGAAGTTCACATGTTCACAGAAGGCATTTCTGCCACACAAAAAAAAATATTTAAAAAAAAAAGTTTACATTCTAATGGCTCTCCTGTGAAGTAGGGACACATGACAGGCCTTTCCTGAACCGAGTCACATATGTCTACAGGTTCATCTGTCTCACTTAAAGCCCATTCTAGTGGGAAGCTGCTATAGACCACCAAGTGCTAACAGTCAGTATCTGGATAATATGTGTGAGATGCTTTATAATGTATGTGATATCAACAGAGAGGTATATTTTCATGGTGACCTAAATATTGACTGGCTTTCAATTAAGTTGCCCACTCAAGAAAAAAGCTTAAAACTGTAACCAGTGCCTGCAACCTGGTTCAGGTTACCGGTCAACCTACCAGGGTATTTACAAACAGCACAGGAATTAAATCATCCAAAATGTATTGATCACATCTTTACTAACGCTGCAGAAATTAGCTTGAAAGCAGTATCCAGATCCATCTGACGTAGTGATCACAATATAGCAGCCATATCTAGGAAAACCAAAGTTCCAAAGGCTGCGTGTAACGTCCTGACCAGAGTTATTATGTGTTTTGCTTGTTTAGTGTTGGTCAGGACGTGAGCTGGGTGGGAATTCTATGTTGTGTGTCTAGTTTGTCTGTTTTCTGTGTCCAGCCTAATATGGTTCTCAATCAGAGGCAGCTGGTAATCGTTGTCCCTGATTGAGAATCATATATAGCATGCTTGTTTGGTGTTGGGATTTTGTGGGTGATTGTTTCCTGTCTCTGTGTTTGTGTTCTGCACCAGATAGGACTGTCTCGGCTTTCACGTTTGTTATTTTGTTATTTGTTAATGTTCACCGTTTATTGTCAAATTAAACATGTTGAACGCTAACTCGCTGCTGCATTTTGGTCCTCTCCTTCAGCCAGGAAGAAAGTCGTTACAGAATCACCCACCAACCCGGACCAAGCAGCGTGGAAACGGGCAACAGCAGCAGTGGTACAAGAGGAATGGACATGGGAGGAGATTCTAGACGGAGAAGGACCCTGGGCAGAGCGAGGAGTGTCGCGCCCCAAAGCGAGCTGGAGGCATCAAAAGCGGAGAGGCGGCATTATGAGGCGCTTGCAAGGCAGAGCGGCTGGAAACCCGAGAGGCTCACCCAAAAATTTCTTGGGGGGGGGGGCTAAAGGGTAGTGTGGCGAGGGCAGGTAGGAAACCTGCGCCCACTCCCATGCTTACCGTGGAGAGCGGGAGTACGGGCAGACACCGTGTGTATGCGGAAGAGACCACGGTGTCTCCTGTACGTGTGCATAGCCCGGTGCGGTTATTCCACCTCCCCGCACTGGGCGGCTAGAATGAGCTTGAGCCAAGTGCATGAAGCCGGCTCAACATATCTGGCCTCCAGTACGCCTCCGCGGCCGGTGTACATGCACCAGCCTTGCGAATGGTGTCCCGGTTCGCCACCACAGCCCAGGCGGGTTATTCCACTCCCCGCACTGGACGGGCTACGGGAGCATTCAACCAGGTAAGGTTGGCAGGCTCAGTCTCAAGGGAGCCAGTACGCCGCACGGTCCGGTATATCCGGCGCCACCTTCCCCGCCCAGCCCAGTACCACCAGTACCTACACCACGCACCAGGCTTCCTGTGCGTCTCCAGAGCCCAGTTCCTCCTCCACGCACTAGCCCTATGGTGCGCGTCTCCAGCCCGGAACCACCAGTTCCGGCACCACGCACCAAGCCTACTGTGCGTCTCCAGAGCCCTGTACGCACTGTTCCTTCTCCCCGCACTCGCCCTGAGGTGCGTGCCCTCAGCCCGGTACCACCAGTGCCGTACCACGCACCGAGCTATAGTGCGCTTTCAAGATCAGTGTGGCCCTGTTCCTGCTCCCGCACTAGCCTTGAGGTGCGTGTCTCCAGTCCGGTACCACCAGTTCCGGCACCACCACCAGGCCTACTGTGCGCCTCAGCAGGTCAGAGTCGTCCGTCTGCCCAACGCCGCCTGCACTGCTCGTCTGCTCAACGTCGCCTGCACTGCTCGCCTGCCCAGCGCCGTCTGAGCTGCCTGCACTGCTCGTGCGCCCAGCGCCGTCTGAGCCATCCGTCGCCAGCGCCGTCTGAGCCATCCGTCTGCCCAGCGCCGTCTGAGCCACCGTCTGCCAGCGCGTCAAGAGCCATCCGTCTGCCCAGCGCCGTCAGAGCCATCCGTCTGCCACGAGCCTTCATA
Source organism: Salvelinus sp. IW2-2015 (assembly GCF_002910315.2). NCBI lineage: Eukaryota > Metazoa > Chordata > Actinopteri > Salmoniformes > Salmonidae > Salvelinus > Salvelinus sp. IW2-2015. The sequence continues at coordinate 67,304 of NW_019942609.1, read as the reverse complement.
GCCGCCCGTCTGCCACGAGCCTTCAGCGCCGCCCGTTCTGCCACGAGCCTTCAGCGCCGCCCGTCTGCCACGAGCCTTCAGAGCCGCCCCGTCTGTCCCGAGCCATTAGAGCCGTCCATCAGTCAGGAGCCGCCAGAGCCGTCCGTCAGTCAGGAGCCGCCAGAGCCGTCGTCAGTCAGGAGCCGCCAGAGCCGCCAGCCAGTCAGGAGCCGCCAGAGCCGCAGCCAGTCAGAGCCGCCAGAGCGCCACCAGAGGACCGCCAGAGCCGCCAGCCAGTCAGGAGCCGCCAGAGCCGCAGCAGCAGCCGCCAGAGCCCCAGCCTCAGGACCGCCAGAGCCGCCAGCCAGTCATGAGCTGCCCTCCAGTCATGAGCTCCCAGCAAGTCCAGAGCTGCCCTACAGTCCAGGACTGCCCTACAGTCCAGAGCTGCCCTACAGTCCAGCAGCTGCACTACATAGAGCTGCCCTACAGTCATGAGCTGGCCCTACAGTCATGAGCTGCCTACAGTCATGAGCTGCCCTACAGTTCATGAGCTGCCCTACAGTCAACTGCCAAGTCATGAGCTGCCGTCATCATGCCAGCTGGCCTCTCTGTCCGGAGCTGCCTCTCTGTCCGGAGCGCCTCTCTGTCCGGATGCCTCTCTGTCCGGAGGCTGCCTTCTCTGTCCGGAGCTGCCTCTCTGATCGGACTGCCTGTCCGAGCTGCCTCTCTTCCGGAGCTGCTCTCGTCGGAGCTGCCTACTGTCCTCGCTGCCTCTCTGTCCGAGCTGCCTCTCGTTGTCCGGAGCTGCCTCTTTCGGAGCTGCCTCCTGTCGGCAGCTGCCTCTCTGTCCGGACTGCCTCTCTGTCCGGAGCTGCCGTCTCGGTACCGACTACTCTCCTGTCCGGAGCTCCTCCGTCCTAGCTACCCTCTCTGTCCTGAGCTACCTCTCTGTCCTGAGCTAACCTCTCGTCCTGAGCTACCTCTTCGTCCTGAGCTACCCTCTCTGTCCTGAGTCACCTCTCCTGTCTGAGCTACCTTCTCTGTCCTGAGCTACCTCTCTTCCTGAGCTACCTCTCTGGCATGAGCTACCTCTCTGTCCTGAGCTACTCCTAAATCATGTGGGGCCTTGGGAGGATTTCTTAGGCCAAGGTCGTGGCGAGTCGCCACTCAAAGACGCTAAGGAGGGGACAAAGACAGTGTGGAGTGGTTGTCCTCGTCCTGCGCCGGAGCCGCCACCGTGGACAGATGCCCACCCAGACCCCCTCTTGAATTGTAGGGGTGCGTTCGGAGTCCCGCACCTCAGGAGGGGGTACTGTAACGTCCTGACCAAGAGTTATGTATGTGTTTGCTCTGTTTCAGTGTTGGTCAGGACGATGAGCTGGGTGGGAATTCTATGTTGTGTGTCTAGTTTGTCTGTTTCTGTGTCCAGCCTAATATGGTTCTCAATCAGAGGCAGCTGGTAATCGTTGTCCCTGATTGAGAATCATATATAGGAGGCTTGTTTGGTGTTGGGATTTTGTGGGTGATTGTTTCCTGTCTCTGTGTTTGTGTTCTGCACCAGATAGGACTGTGTCGGCTTTCACGTTTGTTATTTTGTTATTTGTTAATGTTCACCGTTTATTGTCAAATTAAACATGTTGAACACTAACCGCGCTGCATTTTGGTCCTCTCCTTCATCCCAGGAAGAGAGTCCTTACACTGTGCCTAATATAGTGTATAAGAGGTCATACAATAAGTTTTGTAGTAATTCATATGTTGTTGATGTAAAGAATATTTGCTGGTCAGTGGTGTGTAATGAGGAGCAACCAGACGCTGCACTTGACACATTTATGAAATTGCTTATTCCAGTTACTAATAAGCATGCACTAAGAAAATGACTGTAAAAGAAATGGCTGTGTATTGATAAGGAATTGAAAAATGATATGGTTGAGAGGGATTAGGCAAAAGGAATGGCAAATAAGTCTGGCTGCATGACTAATTCATGTGACTAAACTTAACCAAGAAGAAGAAGAAACTGCACTATGAAACAAAGATAAATTATATGAAGAACGACAGTAAAAAAAGCTTTGGAGCACCTTAAATTAAGTTTCGAGCAAAAAAAGCAAAATAGGCCCCTATCATTCATTGAATCAGATCAGGCTCATTCATCCCAAAACCCACTGATATTGCCAAATACTTTAATGATTATTTTATTGCCAAGATTAGCAAATTTATGCAAGACATACCAACAACACCTTCTGGAAAGCGTGTGCCCTCAGGCATGGAGGGAAGCAAAAGTAATTCCTCTACCCAAGAATAGAAAGCCCCCATTACTGGCTCAGCCTGTTACCAACCCGTAGTAACCTTTTGGGGGGAAAATGTTGGATCTCTCTCTCTGTCTGTGTGTGTGTGTGTGTGTACAAATTATTATTATTATACATAACAGTACAGTAACATAACAGTACATTAACATAAAAGTGCAGTAACACAACAGTAACATAATAGTAACAGTACACTAACAGTACACTAACATAATAGTAAAGTACACTAACATAATAGTACACTAACATAATAGTACACTAACATAATAGTACACTAACATAATAGTAAAGTACACTAACAAAGTAACAGTACAGTAACATAACAGTAAAGTACACTAACATAATAGTAACAGTACACTAACAGTAAATTAGTAAGTACACTAAATAACAGTAAACAGTACACTAAGCATAATAGTAAAGTACACTAACAAAGTAACAGTACATAACATAACAGGTAAAGACACTAACATAATAGTAAACAGTACACTAACATAATAGTAAAGTACACTAACATAACAGTAACAGTACACTAACATTAATAGAAAGTAACGAACTATATAGTAACAGTACAGTAACATAATAGAGACAGACAGTAACATAGTAACAGTACAGTAACATAATAGTAACCAGTAAACATATAGTAACAGTACACTAACATAAATAGTAACAGTACACTAACATAATAGTAACAGTAACATAACAGTAACACTAACATAATAGTAACAGTACACTACAAGTAACAGTAACATATAGTAAAGTACAGTAACATAATAGTAACAGTACACTAACATAATATAACAGTAACATAATAGTAACAGTACACTAACATTAATAGTAACAGTAACATAATAGTTACAGCAACATAAGTCAGTAACTAGTAACGTAATAGTAACAGTAAGCTAAGTACATAAATAATAGTAAAACAGTTAACATAATAGTAACAGTAACATAATAGTAACAGTAACATATATGAGTAACAGTAACATAATAGAACAGTACCCACTAACATATATAACAGTAAATAATAGTAACAGTACACTAACATAATAGTAACAGTAACGTAATAGTTAACATAACAGTAAAGACATAATATAACAGTAACATAATAGTAACAGTAACATAATAGTAACAGTTAACATAATAGTAAACAGTAACATAATGAGTAACGACTAACAAATTAGAAGCACTAACATAAATAATAGTAACAGGTAACATAATAGTAAACAGTACACTAACATGAATAGTAAAGTACACTAAACATATGAGTAGAGTACACTAACATAATAGTAGAAGTGACACTAACATAATAGTAAGAGTACACTAACATAATAGTAAAAGTACACTAACATAAACGTTAAAGTAACTACATAATATAAAGTACACTAATCATGAATAGTAATTACACTAACATAATAGTAAAGTCACACCATAACGACTAACATATAGTCAGAACTAACATAATAGTAACAGTACATAACATAATAGTAACAGTAACATAATGTAATATAACAGAATCACTAACAGTAGGTAAGAATAACAGACTAATATGGAAATTAGTAACAGTAACATAATAGTAACAGTACACTAACATAAATTAGTAACAGTACCAGTAACAAGTACACTAACATAGTAACAGTACAGTAAACAGTAACTAACATAGTAACAGACTAGTAACAGTAATAGTAACATGTAACGTCAATAGTAACAGTACATAACATACAGCTCATTAAACATAAAGTAACATAATAGTAACAGTAACAGACTTAACATTAATGATTAACAGTAACAAATAGTAAACAAGTACACTAACATAATAGTAACAGTAACATAATAGTAACAGAACAGTAACATAATAGTAACAGTAACATAATAGTAACAGTACGACTAACATAAATATTAACAGTAACAGTAATAGTAACAGTACACTAACATAATAGTAACAGTAACATAATGAGTAACAGTAACAGTAACATAATAGTAACGATAAGATAATATAACATACATAGATAAATAGTCAGACACTACATAAGATAACATACACTAACATAATAGGATTAGCACTGAACATAATAGTACAGTAGCATACAATATAGTAACTTAGTAACATAATTAGTCAACAGTTGAACAGCTAACATAATGTAGGCGTAACTAACAGATTACAGTAAACATAAGTAGTAACAGTACACTAACATAATAGTAACAGTACACTATGTCATAGTAACGAAGTACACTAACACTAATAGTAACAGTAACATAATAGTAACAGTACACTAACGATAGATGTAGCAGTACTAACAACATAATAGTAACGTAACATAACATAACAGTCACTAACATAATAGTAACAGTAACAGTAATAGAACAGTACCAGTTAACATAGAATAGTAAACGAAGTACACTAAACTAATAGTAACAGTAACATAATAGTACAGTACACTAAACATAATAGTAACAGTACAGTAACATAATAGTAACAGTACATAATAGTAACAGTACACTAACATAATAGTAACAGTACATAACATAATATAAAGTACACTAGACATAATAGTAAAGTAACACTAACATAACAGTTAACAGTAAAGCATAATAGTAACAGTACACTAACATAATAGTAACAGTACACTAAACATAATAGTAAACATGTTACACTAACATATAGTAAACAGTAAACTAATAAGTACAGTAACATAAATAGTAACAGTAACATAATGAGTAACAGTAACATAATAGTAACAGTAACATAAGTACAGTAACAGTAACATAATAGTAAAGTCACACATAGATAGTAAGTACACTAACATAGCCAGTAACAGTTACAGTAACATAATAGTAACAGTAAACATAAATACATAACATAAGGCTAATAGTAACAGTACACTAACATAATAGTAACAGTAACAGTAACAGTACAGTAACATAATGTAAACAGTACAATAACATAATAGTAACAGTACAAACATAATAGTAACAGTACACTAACTATAACAGTAAGTACATAATAAGTAACAGTAACATAATAGTAAAGTTACACTAACATAATATTAACAGTAACATAACCAGTAACAGTTACACTAACATAACAGTAACAGTACAACTAACATAATAGTAAACGTAACTCAGTAACATTAATAGTAACAAGTAACATAATAGTAACAGTACACTAACATAATAGTAACAGATACAAGTAACAGTAACAGTAACACTAATAGTAACCAGTACGTAACATACATCAGTTAACAGTACACTATAACATAATAGTTAACAGTACACTAACTATATAACAGTAGAGTAAACATAATAAGTAACCAGTAACATACATAGTAAAGTGCACTAACATTAATTGATATAACAGTAACATAAATAATAGACAGTAACATAACATATTAGACAGTACAGCAACAGTACAGTAACATTAAATAGTAACAGTAACATAATAGTAACAGTACACTAACATAATAGTAAACAGTAAATATAGTAACATATAGTAACTAGTATAAATAATAGTAACAGTAACATAATTAGTAAACAGTAACATAAGTAAACAGTACACTAACTAAATACCTAACATAAATAGTAACAGTACACTAACATAATAGTAAAAGTACACTAACATAATAGTAACAGTACACTAAATAATAGTAACAGTACACTAACATAATAGTAACAGTACACTAACATAATAGTAACCAGTACATGAACATAATAGTAACAGATACATACATAGTAAACAGTACACTAACTAATAGTAACAGTAACATAATAGTAACAGTACACTAACATTAATAGTAACAGTAACACAAACATAATAGTAACAGTACATAATAGTAACAGTACACTAACATAATAAGTAACCAGTACAGTAACCATAATCAGTAACAGAACATAATCAGTAACAGTACACTAACATAAACAGTAACAGTAACATAACAGTACAGGTAACTAACATAATAGTTAACAGTAACAGTAACATAAAAGTAACAGTAACACTAAATAATAGTAACAGTACACTAACATAACAGTAACAGTACACTAAACATAATAGTAACTAGTAACAGTAACATAATAGTTAACAGTACACTAAACATAATAGAATCAGTACCAGTAACATAATACAGTAACAGTAACAGTAACATAATGTAACAGTAAATAATAGTAACAGTGAACATAACATCACATAAGTACACGTACATAACATAATAGTAACAGTAACATAATAGTAAAGTACACTAACATAATATTAAACAGTAAGCATAGTATAATAACAGTATACCCCAACCATTAAAAAAACATAATAGTAGCAGTACAACTAACATAATAGTAGCAGTACACTAACATAACAGTAACAGTACACTACATTAATAGTAACATGTACGACTAACAAATGTAACAGTAACATAATAGATAAATAGATACATTAACATATAGTAACAGTAAACATAATAGTAACAGTAACATAATAGTAACAGTAACATAATAAGTAACAGGTAACATAATAGTAAACAGTAACACTAACAGTAACTAGTAACAGTTACACTACAAAGTAACAGTACACTAAAACGTAATATTAAACAGTCCACACTAACATAGATAACAGAACTTACACTAAACTAATAGTAAACAGTACACTAACATAATAGTAACAGTACACTAAATAATAGTAACAGTACATAACATAATAAAGTAACAGTAAACTAACATAATAGTAACAGTACACTAACATAATAAGTAACAGTACACAAAAATAATAGTAACAGTACGACTTAACATAATAGTAACAGTACACTAACATAATAGTAACAGTACACTAACATATTAACAGTACACTAACAGTAAAGTAACAGTACAGTAACATAATCAGTAACATACACTAAACATAATCAGTAACAGTACACTAACATAACAGTAACATTAACAACTAACATACAAAGTAACAGTACACTAACATAATAGTACAGTACACTAAAATCCCATAGTAACTAGTACAGTAACATAATAGTAAAGTACACTAAACATAATAGTAAAGTACTACCTAACATAATAGTAACATAATAGTAAACAGTAACATAATAGTAACAGTACACAATACAGTAAACAGTAACATAACAGTACACTAGAACATAATAGTAATAGTAGTACATCTAACTATACAGTAACAACATTACTAGTACAGTACATACAATAGTAAGAGTACATTAACATAATAGTAACAGTACACTAACATAATAGTAACAGTACAGTAACATAATAGTAACAGTACAGTAACATAATAGTAACAGTACAGTAACATAACAGTACAGTAACATAATAGTACAATACAGTAACAGTACAATAACATAACAGTACAGTAACATAATAGTACAATACAGTAACAGTACAATAATAGTAGCATAACAGTACAGTAACATAACAGTAACATAATAGTACAATACAGTAACATAACAGTACAGTAACATAACAGTACAGTAACATAACAGTACAGTAACATAACAGTACAGTAACATAACAGTACAATACAGTAACAGTACAATAATAGTAGCATAACAGTACAGTAACATAACAGTAACATAATAGTACAATACAGTAACAACCGTACAGTAACATAATAGTAACAGTACGGTAACATAATAGTAAGAGTACAGTAACACAACAGTACAGTAACATAACAGTAACAGTAACATACCAGTACAGTAACACAACAGTACAGTAACATAACAGTAACAGTAACATACCAGTACAGTAACAGTAACATACCAGTACAGTAACAGTAGCATACCAGTACAGTAACATAACAGTACAATACAGCAACAGTAACACAACAGTACAGTAACATAACAGTACAATACAGCAACAGTACAGTAACACAACAGTACAGTAACCGTAGCAAATTGAGAAATCATGTGACTAAACTGAATATAAAGAAGTAGAAACTACACTATGAAACAAAGATAAATTACATAAAGAATGATAGTAAAAAGGTTTGGATCACCTCAAACTCAGCTTCATCATTCATTGAATCAGATGGCTCATTCATCACAAAACCCACTGATATTGCCAACTACTTTAATGATTTCTTCATTGGCAAGATTAGCAAACTTAGGCATGACATGCCAGCAATAAATGCTTACACTACACATCCAAGTATATCTGACCAAATTATGAAAGACAAGCATTGTAATTTTTAATTCTATAAATTGATTGTGGAAGAAGTTATAAAAAAAGTTTTTTATATTGCCACTCCTATTTGCCATATCTACAATTTATGACTACTAAAAAAGTATGCCCTCAGGCCTGGATGGAAGAAAAAGTAATTCCGCTACACAAGAATAGTAAAGCTCCCTTTACTGGCTCAAAAAGCCGACCAATCAGCCTGTTACCAACGCTTAGTAAACTTTTGGGAAAAAATTGTGTTTTGTAGGGAAGGACATTCAACAAGCACAGCACTTACACAAATGACTGATGATTGGCTGAGAGAAACTGATGATAAAAAGATTGTGGGGGCTGTTTTCTTWGACTTCAGTGTAGCTTTTGACATTATGGATCATAGTCTGCTGCTGGAAAAACGTATGTGTTATGGCTTTACACCCCCTGCTATATTGTGGATAAAGAGTTACCTGTCTAACAGAACACAGAGGGTGTTCTTTAATGGAAGCCTCTCCAACATAATCCAGGTAGAATCAGGAATTCCCCAGGGCAGCTGTCTAGGCCCCTTACTTTTTTCAATCTTTACTAACAACATGCCACTGGCTTTGAGTAAAGCCAGTGTGTTTGTCACTGGTGTCGAGAGGAGTAGGCAGGAGGCTGTCGCAGGTTATGAACTATTGAATTTATTTAAGCCCCATAGAACAAAGCGGGACGAAACCAAAACGCTGCTGTGCTCAAAATATATCTTCATAAACAAAAAGGAACAAGGCGAACATAAAGTGCAAAATATAAAGTACTCAGAAAACAGTAGGAGAGATTCCTCTCAGAAAACAAGTAACATTTATAATGACCGACAAAGACAAATGGCAGAGGGAGTATATATACAGTGATAGAGTGGGGATTGGAACCAGGTGTTTGTAATGATGACGAGACAAGTCCGGGGTTGATGAGTGAAGGGCGTTTGCCAGCAGCAGGTTCGGCAGCAGCTAGAAGGCCGGCGACGCCGAACGCCTGAGTTGGACAGGAGAGGGAGCCAAAGCGAAGGCTGGTGTGACTGTCTATGTACGTGGATGATTCAACACTATACACGTCAGATACTACAGCAAATGAAATGACTGCAACATTCAACAAATAGCTGCAGTTAGTTTAAAAACTGGGTGGCAAGGAATAAATTAGTACTAAATCTTTCAAAAACTTAAAGCATTGTATTTGGGATAAATCATTCCCTAAACCTCAACTAAATCTAGTAATAAATAATGAGGAAATTTAGAGAGTTGAGGTGACTAAACTGCTTGGAGTAACCCTGGATTGTAAACTGTCATGGTCAAAATATATTGATACAACAGTAGCTAAGATGGGGAGAAGTCTGTCCATAATAAAGCGATGCTCTGTATTTACAGGCTACACCTGTAAAACGTGTGTAGTCCACCAATAACAACCAGATACACCTGTAAAACGTGTGTAGTCTACCAATAACAACCAGCTACACCTGTAAAACGTGTGTAGTCTACCAATAAACAACCAGATACACCTGTTTAAACAACGTGTGTAGTTCTAACCAATAACAAAACTCAGATACACTGTAAAAACTGTGTAGTCCACCAATAAACAACCAGATACACCTGTTTAAAATCTGTGTAGTCCACCAATAACAACCAATACACCTGTAAAACGTGTGTAGTCTACCAATAACAACCAGATACACCTGTAAAACGTGTGTAGTCTACCAAAACAACCAGATACCACCTGTAAACGTGTGTACGTTCACCAATAACAACCAGATACAACCTGTAAAATACGTGTGTAGTCTACCAGATAACAAACCCAGAACACCTGTAACGTGGTATGCACCAATACAAACAGATACACCTGTAAAACGTTTTAGTCTACCAATAACAACCAATACACCTGTAAAACGTGGTAGTCTACCAATACAACCAGATACACTCGTAAAACGTGGGTTAGTCTTACCAATAACAACCAGATACACCTGTAAAACGTGTGTAATCCACCAATAACAAACCAGATACACCTGTTAAACGTGTAGCTACATTAAAAACCATCACTTTGACTGATCGTAGGCAGTCTACCAGATAAATCTAAACCAGATACACCTGTAAACGTGTGTTAGGTTCCTAACAAATACATACCAGATACACCTGTAAAACGTGTGTAGTTACCCAAACAACCCTGATACACCTGTAAAAGTGTGTAGGTCTACCCAATTAGCCAACAACCAGATACACCTGTAAAACGTGTGTAGTCTATCCAAATAACAAACGCAGAACTGTAACACCGTTGTGGGCGAAAGCAATCCGGTAGCCTTGAAGACTGAGTCTACCAATAAACAACCAGATACACCTGTATAAACGTACTCACCTACAGTCCACCCAATTACCACATACACAGATGTCCACCTGCTATAAGACCACCGTGTAAACAGCAAAGTGCTACCATCCCACCTAGATAGCCAACCAGACTACAGCCTGTTGAAAACGTGTGTTAGGCTACCAATAACAACCAGATATTTACCCTATAAACATCTTGAAGGTGAATCCCTTATCTTACCGAACCCATAATCAACGCACCCAATCCTTACACTGTTAAAACTGTTCTCTCTACCGTTCATAATAACAACTCTAGTATACTAGCTCGTATAGTAGATGCTGTGTGTGAGTGAACTAATAGCCCCAATGAGGAAACCAATACACTGTAAAAGTTGTAGTCTACTGCAATAAGCATAACCCAGATACCACTCTATAAAAACGTGTGTAGTCTACCAATAACAAACCATATACACCCCTGTAAAACGTGTTAGTCTACCAATTATACAAAACCAGATACACCTGTAAAACGTGTTGTAGTCTACCAATAACAACCCACATACAACCTGTAAAACGGCTGAAGGCTACCCCAATAGCAACCAATACATCCGTGTAAACGTGCTCGTAGTCTACCAATAAAACCAGAGTACACTGTTCCAACGTGTTGTTATCCACCAATAACATCGAGCTACACCTGGTTAAAACGTTGCTAGTCTACCAAGAACAACCCAGCACACCTTGATAAAACGTGCTGTATAGTCTACTCTAAAACAACCAGATACACCTGTAAAAACGTGTGTAGTTCACCAATAACGAACCAACCGCTACACCTGTAAAACGTGCTTGATCTACCACCTGTTACCCATTAGCAAGCCAGGGATTACACCTGCTAAAACTGGCTGATAGCTTCAAAATACACAATAACACCAGATACACCTGTAAAAACAGTTTAGTTGAAGGCTACTGGTGCAGTCTTTTATTGACACTCATAAAAACTGTCAAAAAACGTTTATAACATTGTTGAATGTAATGGTCCATCGCTTGTAGCTATGTAGCAACGTGACATACAGTGTCTTCAGATAAACGAGACAAATATCAAACGCCACCAACCTGCAATGTCTCCATAGTTGTCCAAAGATAAATGATAAATTGCTCATTTAGTACTGAGTGTGCACTCTAAGGTTAATTGAGTTAGGCATGCACTGGACAAAGCAGCACAAACCCATCTGACAACAAAGATCTTCCAACGACGCCACACCACACACACACGCACGAAGAGACACACACAAAATGACTCCAAACACAGAACCACACATACACTCCCGTTTGCCCACCCAAAAGTTTGGGTCACTTAGAAATGTGCTTGTTTTGATAAGAAACATTGTTGTCCATTAAAAATTACATCATAATTGAGCAGAAATAAAGTGTAGACATGTTAATGTTGTAAATGACTGTGTGCTAGCTGTGGAAATGCAGATTTTTCATGAAAAATAATCTACAGTTGAATTCGAATTTACATACACCTTAGCCAAATACATTTTTAAACTCAGTTTCACAATTTCACTGACATTTTAATCCTAGTAAAAATTCCCTCAGTTTTAGTCAGTTAAGGAATCACCACTTTAGTTTTAAGAATTAAATGTCCAAATAATATTAGAGAGAATTATTTATTCAGGTTTATTATTTCCTCCACCATTCCTAGCGGATCAGGTTACATGCACTCATTAGTATTTGTAGCCATTGCCTGTAAATTGTTTAACTTGGATGCAACGTTTCTGAGCCGTATCAACAAGCTCCCACTAATAAATTGGTGATTTTGGCCCATTCCTCCTGACAGAGCTGGCTGTAATAAGTCAGTTTGTAGCCTCCTCGCTTGCACCACACTTTCAGTTCGCCCACATAATGTTCATATAAGACAATGAACGTCAGGCTTGTGGATCACACTCCAATACCTGGACTTTGTTTCCTTAAGCCATTTTGCCACAACTTGAAGTATGCTTGGGGTCATTGTCATTTGGACAGACTCAATTTCCGAACCAAGCTTACTTCCTGATGATGTCCTTGAGGTTCGCCTTCAATATATTCACAAATTTTTCTACCTCATGATGCCATCTATTTTGTGAAGTGCACCAGTCCCCTCCTGCAGCAAAACACCCCCATAACATGATGCTGCCACACCCGTGCTTCACGGTTGGAATGGTGTTTTTTGGCTTGCAAGCCTCCCCTTTTCCTCCAAACATAACAATGGTCATTATGCGAACAGTTCTATTTTTGTTTCATCAGACCAGAGGACATTTCTCCAAAAAGTACGATCTTTGTCCCCATGTGCAATTGCAAACCGTGTGTAGTCGCTTTTTTTTTATGGCGGTTTGGAGCAGTGGCTCTTCCTGCTGAGCGCGCAGTTCATGAGCTTCTGCTCTACTGTACGACTTGAGGCTTGTTTGTCTAGATGTCAATATAGACTTGTTTTACTGTGATATAATCTTTTATACTGTTTCCTCCAGCATCTTCACAAGGTCCTTTGCTGTTGTTCTGGATTGATTTGCTCTTTCGCACCAAAGTACATTCATCTCTAGGAGACAGAACGCGTCATCTTCCTGAGCAGGTATGACGGCTGCTGTCCCATGGTGTTTATAGTTGCGTACTATTGTTTGTACAAATGAACGTGGTACCTTCAGGCGTTTGGAAATTGCTCCAAGGATGAACCAACTTGGGAGGTCTACATATATTTTCTGAGTCTTGGCTGATTTCTTTTATTTTTCCCAATATGTCAAGCGAAGGAGGCATTTGAGTTTGAAGGTAGGCCTTGAGAAATACATCCACACGTAGACCTCCCAATTGACTCAAATTATTGGCTAACAGACTCTATCAGAAAGCTTCTAAGCCATGACATCATTTTCTGGAATTTTCCAAGCTGTTTAAAGGCACAGTCAACTTAGTGTATGTAAACTTCTGACCCACTGGAATTGTGATACAGTGAGTTATACGTGAAATAATCTGTCTGTAAACAATTGTTGGAAAAATTACTTGTGTCATGCACAAAGTAGATGTCCTAACCGACTTGCCAAAACTATAGTTTGTTAACAAGACATTTGTGGAGTGGTTGAAAAACGAGTTAATGACTCCAACCTAAGTGTATGTAAACTTCTGACTTCAACTGTACATATGAGATGAGTAATGTAGGTTGTGTAAACATTATTAAAGTGGTGTTATTTAAAATGACATTGACTAAGTCTATGTATTTAAGTGGCCAGAGATTTGAGTCTGTATGTTGGCAGCAGCCTCTCTATGTTAGTGATGGCAGCGTAGCCTAGTGGTTAGAGAAAGTGTTGCAAGATCGAATCCCCGAACTGACAAGGTACAAATCTGTTGTGTACCTATGATAAAAATTACAGACCTCTACATACTTTGTAAGTAGGAAAACCTGCAAAATCGGCAGTGTATCAAATACTTGTTCTCCCCACTGTACATCAATGTTGTTGTCTGAGGCTATCCTGAACATATCCCAGTCCAAGTGATRGAAGCAATCTTGAAGCGTGGGTCGGCCTCTGGGATATGATCGCATGTCCAGGGTGGAGGTCTGAACAAAGGATCCACTTCGGGAAAGACATATTCCTGGTTGTAATGATGGTAAGTTGACATCGCTTTTATATCCAATAGTTTTCCCGGCTGTATGTAATAACACTTGAGATTTTCTGGGCTAACAATGTAAGAAATAATACATTAAAAAAAACAAATAACTGCATAGTTTTCTAAGTACCTGAAGCGAGGCAACCATCTCTATCTTTCATACAAATCTTAACCTTGTGACCCATTACATACATCTGTTGTTTGTCATGTAGCCTGAAAGGGGTGTAGCTTGGCTATAAAAGACCTTTGTACCTTTGTCTCGGGGCTCTCAACGAATCATCTGAGGGTGATTCGTCGACCAGCCATCATTATCGCAGAGCACTCAATCGATTCACTTTGTATGTGTGTGTTGTATGGACCTGCTCCGTTATTAATAAGTGATTAAAGATTTAGTTTAATATGACTCTGACTTGTGTGATAAGTTTGTCTCTCCTCATTTGAGAGTAAAGAAATTAACCACCACACCAGTTCAAAGTGAATAATGCRAGGCCCCTGAGGCAAATGGCTAATTTGTATGAAGACCTACTGTAGCTCTGATTGGCTATAGTGCACCAGTCAGCATAGACTCTGGTCCTGGACAAGACAGATGTCTTTATTCAGTTTTATTTACTGCAATGTCTATTAATTGTCCAAACGCACGGCCGTTTCCCCACTCCAAATTGCTATAGAATTTTCACAAATGCCTTAGAATACATAATTGCCAAACATTCTAAGAATTTATGAAAATGTGAAAATTACCATATGTAAGTGCTCGCTTGTCAGAAGATGCTTTAAAAAGTGTTATTCTTCCTGGGGGTGTACTGTATGTATACAGATTTTAATACAATTTAATGTTATTAAAATGCTTTCAGTTCCAATTTAAATGCAACAATGCTTCACACTGTAACGGCTTTCCTCCTGGAAAGAAGGAGAGGACCAAAATGCAGCGCGGTTATTGTTCAACATGTTTAATKAGARGATAAACAGTGAACATTAACAAACAACAAAATAACAAACGTGAAAGCCGAGACAGTCCTATCTGGTGCAGAACACAAACACAGAGACAGGAAACAATCACCCACAAAATCCCAACACCAAACAAGCCTCCTATATATGATTCTCAATCAGGGACAACGATTACCAGCTGCCTCTGATTGAGAACCATATTAGGCTGGACACAGAAACAGACAAACTAGACACACAACATAGAATTCCCACCCAGCTCACYTCCTGACCAACACTAAACAAGCAAAACACATAATAACTCTGGTCAGGACGTTACACACACTCTATTTTCAAAGAGATGGCGATCAACAGGAAGCGCGCGGCAATAAATAACACAGTTCAACTCACCAGATCATTTGAAACTTAACTTCCTGTTAAAAGTTATTATTGAAAAGTGAGAAAATATCAAATTAGCAACAACACCCTCTTTGATAACACCTACTGCAGCCGCTGAAAACTAGCCGACAACAAAAGCTAGCTAGCTAGACCATGGGAAAACTACTGCTCGCTATTGTGCAGTGACCTGTTGGACTTCAAGAAGGCAGAAGTTTCCATAAGTTTCTGTAAAAACGGTCCACCCATTAAAGTCAAAATGTGATTGGTTGATTCCGCTGTCACTCCAAAATGTTGCCCTAATACAGTTGAATGGCAGATGCCTTGATCTAGCTTCTGATGGCCTAGCCAATACCTGACTTAGCTAGATTTATCTCCCTAGAGACCAGCAAAGAAAAATCCTGATTGGATCTTTTTTCACTTCAGTGTTAACCCTTTCCTTTCGAACAAAAATGGAAGAGAATAAATCAGAACAACATTGAAAATAATAACATTATTATTATTTTATAAATCCTTACCCCTTTTCTGAAGGCGTAGAAGGCCCTTTGTGGGGAAAGAAAGAAGAAGAAAGAAAGAAAGAAAGAAAGAAAGAAAGAAAGAAAGAAAGAAAGAAAGAAAGAAAGAAAGAAAGAAAGAAAGAAAGAAAGAAAGAAAGAGAGAAGAAGAGTGAGTGACTGAGTCAAACCTTTTCGGAGACACAAAAAGATGTTGTTGTCGCATCAGTCACTCGTCTGTCAGAGAGTGCAACACTCTTGCACTAAATTTCAGTTGTGATTCTTCTTTAACCTTGGCAGTCTCTATTCTGGTTTCCAGTTTGTTTCAGCCCTTTTGCCAACTCCTAATGGGTATTATCATGCCAATGTTTGGTTTGCCAATGACAATGAATCAGACAAAACACAACCAGATCTGAGACCAGGCCAGGCAGTCTCATCAAAAACACAACCAGATCTGAGACCAGACCAGGCAGTCTCATCAACAACACAACCATATCTGAGACCAGACCAGGCAGTCTCATCAACAACACAACCATATCTGAGACCANCAGTCTCATCAACAACACAACCATATCTGAGACCAGACCAGGCAGTCTCATCAACAACACAACCATATCTGAGACCAGGCAGTCTCATCAAAAGCACAACCAGGTCTGTTAGTGTCATTCCAGTCCGATGTGTGTTTTGCTGCCCCCTAGCAGATTCACAGAACACTGCAGGTATTCATCTATTCTATTGCGTGACGTTAAGTTGATCAGCTCACCACACAACTCAACTGTATCCACAACACATGATCATGGAAACTTTACCTTTACAGAGATAACACAGATAGGCCGACTGGAATATGTCAGTGGGAACATTTATTGACAACAAATAGTGAGTGTTTTTTTTTTATTAAATGACACTTGACCGTAATGTGACTTATAAAGGGGTTATAAGTAGATAATACTTGTTTTAAAGTAAGCTTCTGATAAGTACTTTTATGCATAAAGTCAGCCTTTTATAAATGTATTTTAAATCAGCCAAACACACGAAGGTCTCATGGGAAGGGTTTGGCTGATGTTATGCTGTGTCAAAGGCTGCTTAACGTCAGCCAAAGCCGTCCCATGGGACCGTGTGTTTGTTTGAGCTATTGAAGCAGTGGACAAACAGAGACACCGTTGTGCACAGCGGCAGGGAACGCTCTGAAACCTTCCTATCAMAAAAGTCTGTAGTCTGAGCGGTGAAAAACGGAGATTATGAAACCAGGGACCAAGGACAGCGACTCTAGAATAGACATTCTGATGAAGCTTCACGCCCAAAACGTCTATGAATTTAAACGACACGCCGTTGAACAGGAGTTGCTGAAGCAAGATCACTATCGCTCCATGTTTCATATCAACAAGGGGATAAGAACTGTTGAGATGACGTTAAGGGATATAAAAATTATTAGTGGGTATTGTCACCAAACGGAAACTCTCAAGGAGAAACCAAAAGAAGGTTTTCCAAATCTGAGCCTCAGAAATAGTTTGAGAGATTTCCGTAAAGGTAACCAAGAAGAAATTATTTCGATTCTGAACTTGAATGCTAAGTGTACCACCGCACGACCTCACATCCGTCTGGACCACAAAGGAAATGCAAATGGTGACCAGAAAATCGCATCTTCTTCGGGGCGTCTTTTTCGTGCCACGGCATTCAGCGCAGGAGTGATATGTGGTTTCCCTTCAGAAAGTGGATTAATCGATGTATCCATCTCCCCTTTGTTGCCTTGTAACAAAATCCGTTCAAAGTCAGTCATTACAGTAATCAACGGCCGTAGGACTGGGATCAACGGAAATGGACCGCTATCTCAGTTCTCGGAGTCGCGCGGCTCAGCCTTTGGTACCAAGGACAGCAACGGCATCCGCGTCACAACAGCCATGTCCAAGACAGCCATAAAGGAAGGCCTGAGAGAGCTGGTCCTGGAGTACAATAGACAAAGGACTATGAGTTATATTGAAAAACAAAAAGTATTACGAGAAAAAGTGTCTGCTTTTATTAATGGACTCTAGCAGAAGAGGATAAATGYATAGTTAGCAGAATTTATTAATTAGCAGAATTTAATCATTATTTATTAATGGATAGTTAGCAGAATTTATTAATTATTTATTAATGGATAGTTAGCAGAAGAAGAACACGAGAGAATCTTCATGGATATATTTTACGTATGGGCTAGATGGTGTCCATAACCATTTAGGTTAAGACATGAACACCTGTGTTTTTAGCTTCACTATAGCAGGCTATTATTTAACAAGATAGGTGCATTTCATATTTTAGAACAGACTATAAAGTCGAATTATTCAAGCAAACAAGCACTGAATGGCCAAGTGCGAACAATAGAGCGTTCTGCGTAATGACGCGCGTTCATGTACGTGACAATGCTCAGGAATGTATAAATTCTGAAAATGTTTAACAGCAAAGTTTGTACTTGGGGGGAAGGCGAGTGTCCGACCACAACAATGTCGGGTAGCGACGAAGACCACACCGATGGCGAGGATAACGTTTTTCTCAACCTGGTCGCGCGTGTCATCCGGAAACCCCTCTACCGGTTTCCAGGGCAGTGGGGTCACGAGACCTACGAGCCGCGGATCTACAGAAGTCTGGGTACCATCCTACGGAACGCGACCTCGGAAGAATTCGATGCCTTTATAATGGACTTTATTCATTTTGCGCGAACGGCTCAGGCGCGCCTGGACATGCAGTTCTACATGGAGTTCATTAACGTGTGCACAAATACCATCCTTCACTGGGTGTTTGCGCGCAGGTGCAGCGCCGACATAGTCCGGAAGCTGATGGAGAGGACGTCGGTGTTTCTGCAGGACCAGACTAACAACCTGGCCATAGCATGGAGGTAAAATACGTATTTACATTTTTTTTTTAAATGTTTTACCCTAAAACGCTGATAAAACTGTCAACACTAAATGTTGGCCTAATTTCATTTCACAACCACCTGAGCCATCAAGATCCAGCCAGACCTCTTGGCAGAGACTGTAGTAGTACAGTATCCTCCCATACAGGAAAACACTAGTAATCAGACTGGTGATAGTCGGGTTATAAGAGAACGTGGTAAAAATAGTCCTACAGCTGCGGTCTTCAACTCTGGTGTAGCGTATTAGTGTTGGGCCGGAATAAAAGCCTGCATCATCAGTAGGGACACAAACACAATTCCACTTTTCTCTCCAGGTGTTTCACACCCATCTACAGCCCCAGCCCCGTGGGCGGGGTAACCCCACTGATGTTCGTGGCCCAGAACAGGCAGTATGACGTGCTGAAGGTGTTGCTGCAGTATGGGATGCTAGAGAAGGAGAGGAGACCCACCTACATCATCATCTCTGTCCTGTTTAACCCCCCGAGACTGGAGGCGCTGGATGAACGCTGTCACGCCACCGTCACCAGGGAACTCAGGGACTGTATGGCTCTGTGCTTCAGGGTGCTGAGCCATGTATCCATGTCTGAAATAGAGGTCAGTTTATATATATATATATACACACACACACACACACAGAGGGATCTCAGACTGACTGTCTGTTTCATGGCGCTCAGCCATGTCTCTCTCTCAGCCACAGAGGTCAGTTGATTTAATTTCCATCACAGACATCAGTGGACTACAGTATGACTATACAAAACAAGCAACACTTCTTCTTGTGTAGAATGCTGGGTAAAGCAAACGGTTTAAAGCTAATAATAGGAGAACGTCACAATCACACACTAAAGCCATTCTGGTTATTGACATGCATGTCCCTCGTTACAGATGCAGATTGGGTACGGTCGTAAGCCCTTGATTGAAGACTGGAGAGACCACATCCCCCCGAGTCGCTACAAGGACCCCTGTGAACTGACCCACCTCTGCCGTATGGTGGTTCGGACCTCTCTGCTGGCCAGGGGCCGCTTACCGGACGGCATCAAGTCGCTACCACTCCCTACACTCCTCCAAGGCTATCTCAACCTGGAGAGCTGACCTGGCTATGGGGCCTGGAGTTTTACCTGGTCTTGGTGAGGTCATGTGGTCTGGAAAAACTCCTGGCTTTGCTATTAAAACAACCAGGAGGATGGAGTTTGTCTTTTATTAAAGTGGCTGCAAATCAAAATGTGTTTTATGAAGTCCTTTTAACATCAGTCACAAAGTGCTTTACAGTTACCCCCCCCCCCCACCCCCACCGAAACCGTAAAGAGCAAAAGCAAAGCAAAAGCAGAAGCTGAACAACTGTCTAGAAAGAAGAAACCTGTCGGGAGAAACCTCTGAGGAACCCCTGAGGAACCCCTGGGAAACCCCTGAGGAACCCATGCTCTATTGGCTGTACTGGTTATGTGGCCATTATAAGTTCCTGGGTGTCCACATCACCAAGAAACTATCATGGTCCAAACACACCAACACAGTCATGAAGAAGCACGACAAAACCTCTTCCCCTAGGAGGCTGAAAAGATGTGTCGTGGGCCCTCAGATCCTTAAAAAGTTCTACAGCTGCACCATTGAGAGCATCTTGACTGGCTGCATCACCGCCTGGTATGGCAACTGGTTTGGCATCCGACCGCAAGGCGCTACAGAGGGTAGTGAGTATGGCACAGGACATCACTGGGGCCGAGCTCCCTGCCATCCAGGAACTCTATACCAGGCGGTGTCAGAGGAAAGCTCTAAAAATGATCAAAGACTCCAGTTATAGATAATGCTCTCTGCTACCGCACAGCAAGCGGTACCGATGCACCAAGTCTGGAACCAACAGGACCCTGAACAGCTTCTACCCTCAAGCCATAAGACTGTTAAATAGTTATCTCCACTGACAAGTTTTGCACTAAGTCTTTGAATCATCACATACATTGCTACTACTGTCTATTATCTGTCTTGTTAGACAGTCACTTTATCCCTACCTATATGTACATACTGTATATACCTCAATTACCTCGTACCCCTTCACAGCGACTTGGTCCTGGTAACCCGTGTATATAGCCAAGTTATAGTTATTCATTGTGTATTTATTCCTTGTGTTATTCTTTTTCTATTATGTTCTATGTTGGATTGGGCCCGTAAGTAAGCGTTTCACTGTTAGTTTACACCTGTTGTTAAAATTTTACATTTGTTTAGACAAATTAAAGGTGAATTGAAGGTTTCTGTAATACCACGTCTCTCCCAGATAACAAAAAGTTACGGAACCTAAACTTTGAGTCATTTGGCATCTACAGAGATACAATGATAGATATTCTCTCTCCTCCCTCTGGCTCTCTCTGGCTCTCTCTCCTCTCTCTGGCTCTCTCTGGCTCTCTCAGGCCTCTCTGGCTCATCTCTGAGCTCTCTCTGGGCTCTCTCTGGCTCTCTCTGGCTCTCTCTGGCTCTCTCTGGCTCCCTCTGGCTCTCTCTCCTCTCTCTCTCTGTAATTTACATGAGTGAATTACAGGTCTGGTTGCTGTAACACCTGGGTTCTCTCTGCCAGCACACTGGATGTTGAGTTTCAGAACCAGGTTGGAAGTGTGCATCCTATGGAAAACACAGAGATACACATAAATATATCATACTCTATCTGTCGCTCTGTCTTGTCATACTCTGTCGCTCTGTCTGAAGAATCTAAAATATATTTTTGGTTTACTACATAATTCCATATGTGATATTTCATAGTTTTGACTGTTGGTATGATGTTCTTTTTCTGAAATGCTGTGTTACTTTTACGCCAGATGTAACGGGATGCACACCTTCCAAAAAGTTCAACTTTCGTCTTGTCAGTCCACAGAATATTTTCCCAAAAGTCTCAGGGATCATCAAGATGTTTTTTGCCAAAAGTGAGACAAGCCTTGATGTTCTTTTTGGTCAGCAGTGGTTTTCTCCTTGGAACTCTGCCATGGATACCATTTCTGCCAAGTCTCTTACTTCTGGTTGAGTCATGAACACTGACCTTAACTGAGGCAAGTGAGGCCTGCAGTTCTTTAGATGTTGTTGTGGGTTCTTTTGTGACCTCTTGGATGAGTCGTCGCTGCGCTCTTGGGGTAACGTTGGTAGGCCGGCCACTCCTGGGAAGGTTCACTACTGTTCAAAATGTTCTCCATTTGTGGATAATGTCTCTCACCGTGGTTCGCTGGAGTCCCAAAGCTTTAGAAATGGCTTTGTAACCCTTTCCAGACTGATAGATGTCAATTACTTTGTTTCTCATCTGTTCCTGAATTTCTTTGGATCGCGGCATGATGTCTTGCTTTTTGAGGTCTTTTGGCCTACTTCACTTTGTCAGACAGGTTCTATGTAAGTGATTTCTTGATTCAACAGGTCTGGCAGTAATCAGGTCTGGGTGTGGCTAGTGAAATTGAACTCAGCTTACCAAAAAATGTGATTAACCACAGTAAATTCATGATTTAACAAGGGGGGGCAATTACTTTGTCACATAGGGCCATGAGAGTTCGGATAGCTTTTTCCCTTAATTTTATTTATTATCACTTAACCTGCATTTTGTGTTTACTTGGGTTATCTTTGTGTATTATTAAAATTTGTTTGATGATCTGAAACATTTAAGTGTGTCACGATCGTCGTATAGAGGAGAAGACGAGGACCAAGGTGCAGCGTGGTAAGTGTTCATTGTTTTAATTAAATTATGAAACACTTGACAAAACAACCAAAACGATAAACGAACAGTCCTGTAAGGTGAACACACAAAACAGAAAACAACCACCCACAAACACAGGTGGGAACAGGCTACCTAAGTATGGTTCTCAATCAGAGACAACGATAGACAGCTGCCTCTGATTGAGAACCATACCAGGCCAAACACATAGAAATACAAAACAAGGACAACAGAGAATACCAGACTTAGAATGCCCACCCAAACTCACGCCCTGACCAACCAAAATAGAGACATAAAAAGGATCTCTAAGGTCAGGGCGTGACAAAGTGGGATAAATGTGCAAAAAAAATAAGAAATCAGGAAGGGGGCAAATAATTTTTCACAGCACTGTATATATATATATACACTACCGGTCAAAAGTTTTAGAACACCTACTCATTCAAGGGTTTTTCTTTATTTTTACTATTTTCTACCTTGTAGAATAATAGTGAAGACATCAAAACTATGAAATAACACATATGGAATCATGTAGTAACCAAAAATATATTTCAGATTTTAGATTCTTCAAATAGCCACCCTTTGTCATGATGACAGCTTTGCACACTCCTGGCATTCTCTCAACCAGCTTCACCTGGAATGCTTTTCCAACTATCTTGAAGGAGTTCCCACATATGCTGAGCACTTGTTGGCTGCTTTTCCTTCACTCTGCGGTCCGACTCATCCCAAACCATCTCAATTTAGTTGAGGTCGGGGGATTGTGGAGGCCAGGTCATCTGATGCAGCACTCCATCACTCTCCTCCTTGGTAAATAGCCCTTACACAGCCTGGAGGTGTGTTGGGTCATTGTCCTATTGAAAAACAAATGATAGTCTCACAAAGGCACGGCGGTTGGAACCAAAAATCTCAAAAATTTGGACTCCAGACCAAAGGACAAATTTCCACCAGTCTAATGTCCATTGCTTGTGTTTCTTGGCCCAAGAAAGTCTCTTCTTCTATTGGTGGTTTCTTTGCAAAAATTCAACCATGAAGGTCTCATTCACACAGTCTTTTCTGAACAGTTGATGTTTAGATGGCGGTCCTCATGAGAGCCAGTTTCATCATAGCGCTTGATGGGATTTGCGACTGCACCTTCAACTTTCAAAGTTCTTTAAATTTTCCATATTGACTGATCTTTATGTCCTGAAGTAATGATGGACTGTCGTTTTCTCTTTGCTTATTTGAGCTGTTCTTGCCATTATTTGGACTTGGTCTTTTACCAAAATAGGGCTATCTTCTGTATACCCCGCCTACCTTGTCACAACACAACTGATTGGCTCAAACGCATTAAGAAAGAAAGAAATTCCACAAATTAATTTATAACAAGGCACACCTTTAATTAAAATGCATTCCAGGTGACGACCTCATGAAGCTGGTTGAGAGAATGCCAAGAGTGTTCAAAGCTGTCATCAAGACAAAGGGTGGCTACTTTGAAGAATCTCAAAGCCTGAAGGAGGAGAGATTACTAGAAACAAACTTGGTTTACCGTTTTATCTGTGGATTAATTTTCAGAGTAGAGGACCTTGTGCATTTCAGGTAAAATAACAACCCAATGTTTATATTCCAGGACAAATGAGCTAGCAACAGCAAGCTAGCTAAATTGCCATGAATAATGCTTTTCGATCTGTCCCCAAATTAATATAGTTGGTTCAGCGTTCCCCTTGGGCCATAGAGTTTACATATACCACACCCCCGTCCTGACCTCAGTTCCTAATAATAGAACCATGACCCTCAGTTCCTAATTACAATCACCCTGGCCTCAGATTGTCTCAATGAATAAACCCTGACCCTCAGATTCTAATGACATATAAACCCTGACATATCAGATTCCCTAAATAATAGACCTGCTCAGATGCTATGAAATAGAACCCTGGACCCTCAGATTCCTAATGAATAACCCTGGGTCCCTCAGATACACTAATGAATAGAACCCTGAACCTCAGATGTCTAATGAATAGAACCCTGGGCCCTCAGATGTTCCATAATGATAGAACCCTGGGCCATCAATGTCCTAATGAATTAGAACCCTGGACCCTCACGATGTCCTAATGCAATCAGAACCCTGGACCTCAGCCATTCACCATCAATGAACTAACCCTGAGACCCTCAAATGTCCGATGAACTAGAACCCGCCTCACATTCCTAACGAATAGAACCTGACCCTAATGTCCTAATGATAGAACCCTGACCCTCAGATGTCTAATGAATAAACCCTACCTCCAATGTCTAAGAACTAGACCCTGACCCTCAATGTGTCTACATGAATAGAAAACCCTGGACCCTCAGATTCCTAATGCAATAAACCCTGGACTCACATGTCCTACATGATGACATCCCTGGACCCTCAGGTCCTAGAAAGACCCTGACCTCGATTCCTAATGAATAGAAAACCTGGCCTCAGATCCTAATGAATTGAACCCTGGACCCTCAAGCATTCCTAATGACAGAAACCCTGGACCTAGACTTCCTAAAAAATGAGAACCCTGACGCTCATGATTCCTAATGAATAGACCCTGACCACTCAGATGTCCCTAATGAATAACCCTGAGACCCAGATCCTTGAAAGAACCCTGTACCCTCAGATGTCCTATCATGAATAGAACCCTGACCCTCGGTCCTAATGAATAGAGCCTGGACATCAATTCCTACGGAATAGACCTGGACCCAATGTCCTAATGAATTAGAACCCTGACTCCTCAGATTCCAAATGAATAGAACCCGGGACCCCAGATGTCCTAATATAGAACCCTGACCCTCAATGTCCATAAGAATAGAAACCCTGGCCCTCAGATCCTAATGAATCAGAACCATGCGGCCCTCAGATGTCCTAATGAACTAGAAACCCTGGACCCTCAGATGTCCTAATGAAGAGAACCCTGGACCCTTCAGAATGTCCTAGAATAGAACCTGGACCCTCAGATGTCCTAATGCAATGAACCCTGACTCAGATGTCCTAAGATAACCCTGACCCGCAGGATTCCTATGAATAGAACCCTGGACCCTCCATTCTAATAAACCACTGGAACCTCAGACTCTCCTATACAATAATCCCGGCCTCATATGTCCTAATGAATGAACCTTGACCCATCAAGATGTCTAATAGATGAAACCGACCTAGTATGTCCTAATGAATAGAACCTTGACCCTCAGAGTCCTAATGAATAGAACCTGGACTCAGATGTCCTAAATGTAATAGAAACCCTGAACTCGATTCCAATGAATAGAACCGGACCCTCAGATGTCCTAATAAATAGAACCTGGACTTCAGAATGCTAATAATAGAACCTGGACCCTCCAGGATTCCTAATGAATAGAACCCTGGACCCTCAGATGTCCTAATGAAATAACCTGACCCTCAATGCCTTAATACAATAGAACCTGACCTCAGATTCCTAATGATAATCCTGGACCACTCAGATTCCTAATGAAAGAACCCTGGCACCTCAGATTGTTCCAATGAATAGAACCCTGGTATGTCAGATGTCCTAAATAAAATATAACCTGACCCTCAATTCCAATATAGAACCTGGACCCTCAGATGTCTATATAATAAACCCTGCCCTCGATGTCCAATGAATAGACACCGGACCTCAGATGTCCAATATAATAGAACCGGACCCAGATTCCTAATGAATAGAACCCTGGACCCTCAGAGTCCTAATGAATAGAACCTGAGACCCTCAGATGTCTAAATAATAACCCTGCCCTAGATGTCCTAATGTAGATCCCATGGACCTCAGATGTCTAATTGATAAACCCTGGACCCTAAATGTCCTAATGAATAAACCCTCACCTCAGATTCCCTAATGAATAGAACCCTGCGACCCTAAGATGTCCTAATGAAGAAAACCTGGACCATACAGATTCCAACATAATAGAACCCTGGACCTCAGAAGTCCTATAATAATAGAACCTCGACCCTCAGATGCCTATGATAGAACCCTGCACCCTCAATGTCCTATATAAATAATCCCTTGACCCTCAGATGTCCTAATGATAGAACCTCTGGACCTCGAGTCTAATGAATAGAACCTGGACCCTCAGAATGTCCTAAGCAATAGAACCCTGGACCTAGATTCCGAATGAATAAACCTGACCTCAGACTGTCCTAATGAATAGACCCGACCCCTCCAGATTTCTATTTGAATTAAACCTGCCTAGATGTCCTTAATGAAAGAACCCTGGACCTAAGATTCCTAAGAATAGAACCTGGACCCTCAGATGTCCTAATGAATAGCGACAACCCTTGGGAACCCCCCTTTTTTTTTCCGATTTGTTAAGGAATAGAACCCTGACCTCAATGTCCTAATGAATATAACAACCTGGACCTCAGACGTCTCATGATAAACCCTGGCCTCTCATGTCCTATTAATAGACCTAGGCCCTCAGATTCCTAATGAATAGAACTGACCCTCAGATGTCCCTAATGAAGCAACCCTGGACCCAATTCCTATCATGAATAGAACCCTAACCCTCAGAGCCAATGAATAAACCCCCCAAAAACCCCCCCAGGACCCTCACACCTAATAATAGAACCCTCGACCTCAGATGTCCTAATGGAATAGAACCCTGACCCTCATGTCCTAAGACATAGACACCCTGGACCTCAAGTTGTATGTATTAACCCGCGACTCAGATGTCATAGTAGACCCTGACCCTCACGATGTCCTAAATGAATAGAACCACTGACGCTCAGAGCCTAAATGAATAAACCTGGACCCTCAATTCCTACTAGAAATAAACCCGCCATCAGATGTCCAATGAAGAGAACCCTGCACGTCAAGTCCGAATGAATAGACCCTGACCCTCAGATTCCGCAGAAGGCAGTAGTGATATTAACCAGGTTTCTCAATAAACTTTAATTCCAGAACTAAAAAGCCGTGAATCACGAAGGTGCGAACGCCCTACGCTCTTCTATATTCTCCCAAAGCATGCTGGATGCTTACCGCACCTGACGTAGCAAAACGACACTACAGCGCTCCACTCTCCCACTCCCCTCCCCACTCACACCACACACACACACACACACCACACACCA
>NW_019942609.1:29173-39457 GCF_002910315.2 Salvelinus sp. IW2-2015 | reverse complement strand
TTTGGGCCATATAGTTTAAATATACCACACCCCTTTGGGCCATAGAGTTTAAATATACCACACCCCCTTGGCCCATATAGTTTAAATATACCACAGCCCCTTGGGCCAAGAGTTTAAATATACCTCACCCCTTTGGACCATAGAGTTTAAATATACCACACCCCTTGGGCCATAGAGTTTACATATACCACACCCCCTTGGGCCATAGAGTTTAAATATACCACACCCCTTTGGGCCATAGATGTAAATATACCACACCCCCTTGGGCCATATAGTTTAAATATACCACACCCCTTTGGGCCATAGAGTTTAAATATACCACACCCCTTTGGGCCATAGAGTTTAAATATACCACACCCCCTTGGGCCATATAGTTAAATATACCACACCCCCCTGGGCCAAAGAGTTTAAATATACCACACCCTTGGGCCAAAGAGTTTAAGTATACTACACCCCCATAGGCCATAGAGTTTACATATACTACACCCCCATAGGCCATAGAGTTTACATATACTACACCCCCATAGGCCATAGAGTTTACATATACTACACCCCCATAGGCCATAGAGTTTAAATATACTACACCCCCATAGCCATAGAGTTAAAATAACTACACCCCCCATAGGCCATAGAGTTACATATACTACACCCCCATAGGCCATAGAGTTTACATATACTACACCCCCATAGGCCATAGAGTTTACATATACTACACCCCCATAGGCCATAGAGTTTACATATACCACACCCCCATAGGCCATAGAGTTTACATATACTACACCCCATAGGCCATAGAGTTTACATATACCACACCCCCATAGGCCATAGGTTTACATATACTACACCCCCATAGCCATAGAGTTTACATATACCACACCCCATAGGCCATAGAGTTTACATATACTACACCCCATAGGCCATAGAGTTTACATATACTACACCCCCATAGGCCATAGAGTTTACATATACTACACCCATAGGCCATAGAGTTACATATACTACACCCCCATAGGCCATAGAGTTTACATATACCACACCCCATAGGCCATAGAGTTTACATATACTACACCCCCATAGGCCATAGAGTTTACATATACCACACCCCCATAGGCCATAGAGTTTACATATACCACACCCCATAGGCCATAGAGTTTACATATACCACACCCCCATAGGCCATAGAGTTTACATATACCACACCCCCTTGGGCCATAGAGTTTAAATATACCACACCCCTTTGGGCCATAGAGTTTACATATACTACACCCCATAGGCATATAGTTTACATATACCACACCCCCTTGGGCCTTATTGCTTAAATTCTCATCAATAAAGCACAGTTGCTTTAAAACTGTACAAATATTTAGGTTCTATGTGGTAAATGGCAGGTCTGTATATACAGTATATTGTGTATAGCTTGTCTCCCATATAAATCTTCTCTTTGTGCCAGACTGGTTTCAAATGCCTTGTGTTTCTTTTTCACCACACACACAACACACAACACACACACACACACACACACACACACACACACACATTTATCCTGTTCTGTTGACTACATCAAGAAAATAAAGACAAAAATCCTGAGTTCTGGGACAATGTGGACCATCCAGACTTTCAATGTAGCAACTGTTTGCTTGAAGAGGACTACAGGGGCGAAGTGACTACTCTTAGCCAGCTTAACAACCTACTAGGGAATCCACGCCCACCAGTAACTGGACTCTGACCTGGTGGGAGTGTCACCTACTGTCTCTTCCTCTTCTTCACCAGTAACTGGACTCTGACCTGGTGGGAGTGTCACCTACTGTCTCTTCCTCTTCTCACCAGTAACTGACTCTGACCTGGTGGAGTGTCACCTACTGTCTCTTTCCTCCTCTCACCAGTAACTGGACTCTGACCTGGTGGGAGTGTCACCTACTGTCTCTTCCTCTTCTTCACCAGTAACTGGACTCTGACCTGGTGGGAGTGTCACCTACTGTCTCTTCCTCTTCCTCACCAGTAACTGGACTCTGACCTGGTGGGAGTGTCACCTACTGTCTCTTCCTCTTCTTCACCAGTAACTGGACTCTGACCTGGTGGAGTGTCACCTACTGTCTCTTCTCTTCCTCACCAGTAACTGGACTCTGACTGGTGGGAGTGTCACCTACTGTCTCTTCCTCTTCTTCACCAGTAACTGGACTCTGACCTGGTGGGAGTGTCACCTACTGTCTCTTCCTCTTCTTCACCAGTAACTGGACTCTGACCTGGTGGGAGTGTCACCTACTGTCTCTTCCTCTTCCTCACCAGTAACTGGACTCTGACCTGGTGGAGTGTCACCTACTAGCTGTACTACATCTCTACTAAACTGGACATATCCTGTGTTGTACTACATCTCTACTAAACTGGACATATCCTAGGTTGTACTATGTTGTGGTTTGGAAACCCTTATTCCAGGCAATCATTGCACATCTCCCCCCTGCAATTTGCTACAAAATACTGCAAATGTACTGCTGGTATAATGTATGACTCCACGGACTGGCTAATCCAGGACTAGACTAAATATGTGTGAGAAAGCAGCTCAGGAGGTTTCTATCCAATTGGCGACCGAWTTTTCATGCAAATATTCAAAAATCCGCATTATGAAAATACTGTAACGARCCTTGGTTTATAAGCGCGGAAATCGACTCTGCCGCTTGAGCATGCTTTTGCGGCACAGTTGATAACGCGCCGGACTTCGGGCTAGAAGGTTGAGGGTTCGAAACCCGCTCCCTGCTGTTTCATTACAATATCTTTCCACCAAACGGACTTATTGTGGATCAAAACCAGTGTGATGTAGCGCACTATATTAATATCACACTACGTATTTATTTGTTTAAGTTTTCATGTACTGAATAAAAATCTAACTGCATGGGGTTTTTTTCCGCTAATTCTGTAACATTATGATGGATAAGAGCGAGATCAGCCAAGCTTCGACCACCAGAATAAGACCCTCGATATTTATCATAAAGGAGAATTGAGATCACTGTGCACTTTCACCACCCTGCGAAGGTCATTATAACTGTTGCCTAATAAACGGCACGGTTTCCCACGTCCTAGTGGGAGGTCCATACACACCATATCATTACGTGACTCCAAGCTTACTTCGATATGATGGTTAGGATATCAATATTTCCACAAAAAAGGAATTTCCCACATTTCCAGTGTAATAAATCGTAGTCCACATGTAGGGTGCCAACGTTTGTTTTACCTGCTCACACACAGAAATCAGTCCCATGGGCCTGCCAGTGGTGTAAAGTACTTAAGTAAAAATGCTTTAAATTACCGTAGTATTTTTTTTGGGGGGGGGGGTATCCTACGAGCTGTGCATAATCAGGCAATTAAGAAAATGTACTACTTTATCATGGAAATATTCAATGCTGCTGCAGTCAGACAAGGGTAAGTCCTCCAGCCATCTACATGGCGTTATTCAACCTGCCAGATCCCGCAAATGGAAACATGTGATCCAAATTTAACCCATCGCAAGTCCCACCCAGTTGACTATTCAAAGGTGTCCCAAATGGGGCTACCCTGCCGAAACAGGTTTTTGGGCACCAAAGTACCACATCTATGGCAAAGACCTCGGAGAAAAGTCCTTTAGAAGCGTGTTGGCTGAGCATCTTCATTCTAACCAGTAAGAGGGAACAATACAGCCARGTTAGAAAAAGGCTGGACAGGTTTCCATTTCTGAAAGACTCCATGTGAACCACTAATTCCCAAAAACCCCATGCAGTTAGCATTCATTTGAAATTTAGACCACAAAAAAAAAGGGACAATGAAGTTCAGGCAAGAGGCGCCTAGAAAACCTCATTACCAAGTCTGTTTTATAAATCAACTTCAACCAAAATCAGCAAATCACACATAGATCATATCAACATTTCACTTTATTGTAGCAGATTTCAATGAATAACCTTAAATATTGTCCTCTGCCATCGAAAGGGAGGGGCCAGTGTTGTGGCCAGCCCTTCTGCCTGTGGCGGAGGTTGATTTGGCATTGGAATGAGACAGGAGAGCCATGGAGATTGGCAGACCTGGCACTAGACAATGCGGAGGCAGCAAAAACCACCAAAACAAAACCCTATCGGAAGATTAGACCCGTTATTAACCCTGATTTTAACCACTAAGGAAGACCGTCTACTGCAACCATTTTAGAAACCACAAACGACACAGATCTGAATATTTAGCCAAGTCCGCTGACCAAATTCAGAACTAGAAAACCACCATGTCCAGGAATCAAAACCGAGTAAGTCGAGTTAAATTTAAAAAAAAAAAACATATATATATATATATATATAACCTTCCTCTACAGTAGTCAAACACCCAAGAAGATCATAAAGCTATAAAAAAAGACACGTTGACAGCGATGTGGGATGTGTGTTTTTATTGACGTGGTATCAAACAGCAGATCTATTTGCCCTTCTTCGCCTTGATCTTCCTCAGGTAGAACTCCAGCTCCTTGCCCTCCAACACGTAACCATCCACCCTGCCGCACTGGCCGGGCTTGGAGGCAATGCAGGCTGCAGGACGGGAGAGAAAAACGGAAGATAGTTAATGGAGAAAGGGGGGTAGGAGATAAAAGTTGGAGAATGCAATAGGAGTGGGGCAAGAAACGGAGAGAAAGATACAATTATTACCAAGTCAAAGACAAGCGCACCAACGAGCAAGTAACAGAGGTCCCATCAGAAAATGTTCAAGGTGCATCACCGAGGATTCAGTAACAGAACTGGGTAAGATTTGATCATGAACCTCATAATGCAGTGCCACAGGGTGTGCCAGTCCAGCACCAACACTCAATTGAACCCATTCAAATGGGGTCAATTAGGTGTCAGTACATACCAGCTCGTCTCCCTGTTGGGACAGAACCTAAGCCAGCACTTCCTGTGCACCCCCCAAACCCAATCGACAGGCAGGGAGTGCAGGCTATTGTTCCAGGCATACAGTCGCAGCCAATCAGTCAGTTGTGGAAACCATGAATCCCCTCATGTATGTTAATGGTCTGGAACCAAAGTCTATACTCAGTCCCAGGACCCAGATTGAAGAGCAGTGCTATAATTAAGACCTGGATCCACAAAGCTCTGAGTAGGTGTGCTGATAGAGGATCAGTTGCCTTTTAATAAGATATCTGATTTGGACAGATCTTAAAACCATTCTACTCAAATGCACCGGAGTCTCCCGGGCCGGCAGTGCTAACTAGTAGAAGCAGAGGTTGTAGACTCACCGAGGAGTTTCCCCTGCATGAACTGTTCCTCCAGGAGAGGGCTGATCTTGCAGTTCTTCTTGCGCTCGTCAAACTTCTTCTGAATCTTCTTCGACCTCTTCTTGTTGATCACCTCCTCCTCCTCTGGAGTCTAACACAGTAAAGACACAGATTGACGTTAGGCGATTAATGGGCACAATGCTGTAATATAACACCTGTGATTGACTAGCGCAGCTGCCAAGTGTAGCCAACCCCACGGTAAGAGCACTAGTAATTTAGCTGCAATAGTAGAACATTCAATTCCACAGAACATTTAGTGTCACTAAGTTCTCGCATTGTAATAAATCCAAGGTCATTCTCAAGAGTCACGAATATCAATCAGTCACTCAGTAGCAGAACTGGACAAAGTTATCTTCATAGAAGAACAGAGATTCTAATCAATATTATGGACAAACGTGAATGTTTCACAGGGATCTGGACAATCAAATCAGATTGTATCGGACACAAATTTAGCAGATGTTATTGTGGGTGTAGTGAAAGGATTGTGATCCAAGCTCCAACAGTTAAGTAATATGTAACAATTCTAAAGTTAAAGGGCACCGCGTTGGCCGTTGTCTGCCTTACGCAAAGGAGAGCATGCGAAAAAGGAGCCATTTGGGACACTAATCTGTTGACTGGTACCTAACAGCATAAGAGCCTGTCAGAAGTAGGTCGCAATGTAAGGACACACATAGGAGCCATTTGGGACAGTCTTTTAGTACGTACCAGCTTGGCTCCCTTCTTGCGTCCCAGAGGAGTGGCGAAGTGGGCCTCATACCACTGCCTGTAAGGCAGGCTGTCAACGAGAACGATGCAGTTCTTCACCAAGGTCTTGGTTCTCACCAACTCGTTGTTCGAGGCGTTGTACACCACATCGATGAGCCTGGTTTTACGAGTGCAGCCTGAAGAATATAGACTGAGTCAATAACACCTACGTAGCAAAATGATGTGAAACTACTGGAGGTATGAAAGGTAATAATGAAAAGGTATGAAACATTGTTTGAAGAGTAGCCCGGAGAATGAACACAAGGACCATTCGATGTAAAGTGGCATTAAAACCCGAAGAGGCTGTAGTATGGGGTTGAAATAGAGTTCAATCCAGTTTGGTTTTAATGACTGAATCTAGCTTTTTGTCTTTCTCAGAGTCACGAATATCGTCACAAGCATTCAGTAGCAGAACTGGACATGGGTATCTTCACGGAAAGACATCACTATTACCCTCCAACCGATTACCATAAACAACACGAGAGACGTACACTCAGAGCCCCAGGAGAAGTTGCCCACGTCGACCCTCAGAGCACGGTACTTCTTGTTGCCGCCGCGGGTCCTCACCGTGTGAATACGACGGGGTCCAATCTAGGACAAGGGGGTAAGATGGGGAAACATTTATGTTTAGTAGAAAACCAAAAACGCGTAATAAAGTGAATTGCGCTACATACAAAGGGATACCAAGTTGCCACAATGGCTACACGTGTCCCATTGTTTAGTATTGGTGTGTCAGTGTAACTATGACAGTCCGGATCATTGGTAGGTCCTAAACTTTGAACCAAAACGGTCAAAACAGACCTACCTATGGTCAATGTCTAATCATCCACACTCCCGTTGAACTAGCAACTAGTGCCCATTCCCAACAGCAATATCACAGGCATCAAGTCTATGTTGAGTTACTATAGCTCAGTCCACCCCTACAATCACTAGAGGTGATTCTGAGTGGTCTTTACCTTGGTGTTAGCAGGAGGACGACCCAGCTCATACTTCCTCTTCTTGTGGTAGGGCTTTCGTTTGCCGCCGGTCTTGCGGCGTTTATGCCAGTTGTCCCTAGAGATACCTGGGTCACAGAATCAAGAGGCAAGACACTGCTGAGAAAGGAGCAAACTGCCTAATTTACACAACAAAACAGTTACTTTCAAAGTGCTTTTGAGTGTCAGTTCTCCAAGGTGGTTATCCGCACTGTAATGTCAGAAACCTAATTGTCATCATTTTCACTCAAGCACACAGCTACTCCGAATAGAGAGCAATTTACCAGTAGACCTATGGTCTCGTGTCTTCTCAAGTATCCCCAGAGGTCTTAGGTGTCCCTGGGTAGGAAACCACTGCAGTACCACTAGCCAGCCAAGTACACATGGCTAGCACGTTCCCCTACGCTAGCGTGGTTGTGAGTAGCCATTAGCAAACGTTAGCAAAGTGCCGTGGAGAAAGAGTAGCCAGCTGACATACTAACGTTACCTAGRTTAGTAGACACTATACAGTCTAGTAGATACAAACTTCGTAACAATGCAGATTTAGTCTCGATGCAAAGTAATACATTTCGTGAGAGAAAACGTGGAAGGCATRCGAAGGCCTAGCGCTAGCGAACGACTGCAACACCACTAGCTAGTTAACGAGGACTTGCTAGCATCATTTCAACCAAACAATGCAACCCAGAAATCAATATTAACGTTATGGGGATAAACTATACTTAGAAACAGTAAATATTATAAGCGACTGAGTGCAATTCGAGAAATAGTTGCAAATTAGGCTCAATTGCATGTCAACTGTAGACTAGCCCATGAGAGCCGCCATCTTGTTACATGTCAAGACATTGTTATACAATAATTCCGTTTAAAAAAAGTACCAAATGGGTTATCCGTATAATTTAACAACATAACCATTTGATTTTAAATTARACTTTAACATGCCAAACCATCATAGATGTAGTCCTGATGTAAAACAACCGATGCACAAGGATTTTCGCAGCGACCAGAAGATGAAAACACGTACCCATTCTAAGGCGCCGGGTAGAAAGAGAACACGCAAGGGCTCATGGGGAAGTTTGACGGTGTCAGATATCGCGAGATTGTAAGAGCAGCTCTTCTTCGGATATCTCCAAATGCAGTTCAGCAACCTGGAAATTGAACTACCGTCATCTATGTGTGACCAGACTGTGCACCACCCAGGATGTACTTGAAAGCCCCAAAAGTATTACTGCTGTGATTCAACAGACAGGTGACTGAAATGGGATTTTGGAAGCAGAGAAACGTTTCTCATTATTTTCGACAAAATAGTATCTCCCATAAATTGCTATGTGAATTTTATTTAACTAAGCAAGTCAGTTAAGAACAAATTCTTATTTTCAATGATGGCCTAGGAACAGGCCATCATTGAACTGCCTTGTTCAGGGGCAGAACGACAGATTTTTACCTTGTATTATCTCTCCATGCAGAAAAAGCTTTTGATAGACTAGGAGGGTCACATCTCTGGTCTGTATTTTGGCGCATATGAGACGTGGCTCCAATTTCATTAATATGGTTAAAATAATATATTCAGTGCATTCGGAAAGTATTTCCCGACCCCTTGACTTTTTCCACATTTTGTTACGTTTCAGCCTTATTCGAAAATGGATTAKATAAATCAATTTTCTCAGCAATCTACACACAATGCCCCATAATGACAAAGCGAAAGCAGGTTTTATGAAATTTTTACAAATTAATAAAAAACAGAAATACATGTTTACCTATTCAGACCCCTTTGCTATGATACTTGAAGTTGAGCTCAGGTGCAACCTGTTTCCATTGATCATCCTTGAGATGTTTCTACAACTTGATTGGAGTCCACCTGTGGTAAATTCAATTGATTGGACATGATTTGGAAAGGCACACACCTGTCTATATAAGTTCCCACAGTTGACAGTGCATGTCAGAGTAAAAACCAAGCCATGAGGAATTGTCTGTAGAGCTCCGAGACTGGATTGTGTCAAGGGCACAGATCTGGGGAGGGGTACCAAAACCTTATAGCAACATTGAAGGTCCCCAAAAACACAGTGGCCTCCATCATTCTTAAATMGAAGAAGTTTGGAACCACCAAGACTCTTCCTAGAGCTGGCCYCCCGGCCAAACTGAYCAATTGGGGGAGAAGGGCCTTGGTRAGAAAGGTGACCAAGAACCCGATGGTCACTCTGACAGAGCTCTTGAGTTCCTCTGTGGAGATGGGAGAACATTCCAGAAGGACAACCATCTCTGCAGCACTCCACCAATCAGACCTTTATGGTAGAGTGGCCAGACGGAAGCCACTCCTCAGTAAAAGGCAAATGACAGCCCGCTTAGAGTTTGCCGAAAGGCACCTAAAGACTCTCAGACCATGAGAAACAAGAATCTCTGGTCGGATGAAACCAAGATTGAACTCTGTGGTCTGAATGCCAAGCGTCACATCTGGAGGAAACCTGCACCATCCTTACGGTGAAGCATGGTGGTGGCAGCATCATGCTGTGGGGATGTTTTTCAGCGTCAGGGACTGAGAGACTAGTCAGGATTGAGCTAAAGATGAACGGAGCAAAGTACAGA
Organism: Salvelinus sp. IW2-2015; assembly: GCF_002910315.2. Classification (NCBI taxonomy): domain Eukaryota; kingdom Metazoa; phylum Chordata; class Actinopteri; order Salmoniformes; family Salmonidae; genus Salvelinus; species Salvelinus sp. IW2-2015. Next base: position 29,887 of record NW_019942609.1, on the reverse strand, counting down.
GAGATCCTTGATGAAAACCTGCTCCAGAGCGCTCAGGACCTCAGATTGGGACGAAGGTTCACCTTCCAACAGGACAACGATTTGGCAGGGACTTAATGGGGATCCAATAATACCCCCAGGAAGAGTAGCTGCTGCTTTGGCAGGGACTAATGGGGATCCATTATAACCCTAGGAAGGGTAGCTGCGTGTTGGCAGGAACTAATGGGATCTAATAAACCCCAGGAAGAGTAGCTGCTGCCTTGGCAGGGAACTAATGGGGATCATTATAATACCAGGAAGGTAGCTGCTGCTTTGGCAGGAACTAATGGGGATCCATTATAAACCCTAGGAAGGGTAGCTGCTGCTTTGGCAGGGACTAATGGGGATCCATTATAAACCCAGGAAAGTAGCTGCTGCTTTGGCAGGGACTAATGGGGATCCATTATAACCCTAGAAGGGTAGCTGCTGCTTTGGCAGGACTAATGGGGATCCATTAATAAACCCCAGGAAGAGTAGCTGCTGCTTTGGCAGGGACTAATGGGGATCCATTATAAACCTAGGAAGGGTAGCTGCTGTTTTGGCAGGAACTAATGGGGATCCATAATAAACCCCAGGAAGAGTAGCTGCTGCTTTGGCAGGACTAATGGGGATCCATTATAAACCCTAGGAGGGTAGCTGCTGTCTTGGCAGGAACTAATGGGGATCCATAATAAACCCAGGAAGAGTAGCTGCGCC
>NW_019942609.1:23532-28208 GCF_002910315.2 Salvelinus sp. IW2-2015 | reverse complement strand
TTTGGCAGCGATTACAGCCTCGAGTCTTCTTGGGTATGATGCTACAAGCTTGGCACACCTGCATTTGGGGAGTTTCTCCCTTCTTCTCTGCAGATCCTTCAAGCTCTGTCAGGTTGGATGGGGAGCGTTGCTGCACAGCTATTTTCAGGTCTCTCCAGAGATGTTCGATCGGGTTCAAGTCCAGGCTCTGGCTGGGCCATTCAGAGACTTGTCCCGAGCACTCTGCTTTGTCTTGGCTGTGTGCTTAGCAGCAGCTACTCTTCCTGGGGTTTATTATGGATCCCCATTAGTCCCTGCCAAAGCAGCAGCTACTCTTCCTGGGGTTTATTATGGATCCCACAATCTTGGAACAAGATAATACTCTCTAGCTGGCAGAACACAGGGTCAACATTCTCTGTGACGCACAATTGTGCTAACGCGTTCCATTTACCGTGCTCCCCCCCCCTGTGAAAGTCTCACAGAGCTTGACTTCCTGAACTCGTTACGAACTCGCCTTTCATCTCGTATTAATCTTGTACGTCTATGACAAACAGAATGTGMTTTTTTGTTTAAAATCTCTYAATTATTTTAGATGAATGGCTATAAAAATCGATTTCTGAATGTGCTATAGTGATGAAACCACTCTCTTCTGCTGCGCTACGACGTAACGATCGCAGGCATGTGCTTTGTCAGTGACTGTGACGTAGGGTTCAGCCAGGATTTGATGGACAGTCGGAAGAGCGAATGAAATGGTAGGAGGGACATCCCAGGGCTCAAGATTTCACATCCTACGTCATACATTTGCTCAGAAAATAAACTCTGTGAGAAAAAAAAATCCTTCATAAAGAGTCTAACCTGAGGTCTGTAGCTCAAATAGTTTCTGAGCTATTGAAGTTTGAAGGTCCGAATGTCTGGCGAATATCGAAGCCCTTAGACCATCCAAGTGAAGCCATAGAAAGCCACTAGAGGGCACTGTGCTCCGTCACATCGATGGTACCAGGCTTCAGCTCCTAGGGAAAGGAGAGACAAACACAGATCCCTCTAGTAGTTATTCAGCTACTATGTGAGTCAGCCTTTAAGTCTCTTCTCCCTATGTAAGTCAGTCTTTAAGTCTCTTCTCCCTGTGTGAGTCAGTCAAGTCTCTTCTCCCTATAACTCTGTGAGTGAGTTTTTTAAAAAACTTTTCCTTACATAGAATCCTGTTAACAGGTCGATGTGACTTCTACAATTTTATTTTACCTTTATTTAACTAGGCAAGTCAGTTAAGAAAAAAATCTTATTTCCAATGACGGCCTAGGAACAGTGGGTTAACTGCCTTGTTCAGGGGCAGAACAACAGATTTTTACCTTGTCAGCTCAGGGATTCAATCTTGCAACCTTTCGGTTACTAGTCCAACGCTCTAACCACTAGGCTACCTGCCACCCTGATAACAATAACAATCCTGTAAGCAGGTCTATGTGACTTCTAAAATAACAATCCTGTGAGCAGGTCTATGTGACTTCTACAATAATAATCCTGTGAGCAGGTCCTACAATAATAATCTGTGAGCAGGTCTATGTGACTTCTACAATAATAATCCTGTGAGCAGGTCTATGTGATTTATACAATAACAATCCCTGTGAACAGGTCTATGTGACTTCTACAATATAATCCTGTGACAGGTCTATGTGACTTCTCAATAACAATCCTGTGAACAGGTCTAATGTGACTTCTACAAAGAACTTCTACAAGAACAATTCTGTAAACAGGTCTATGTGACTTCTACAATAACAATCCTGTGAACAGGTCTATGTGACTTCTACAATAATAATCCTGTAAACAGGTCTATGTGACTTCTACAATAACAATCCTGTAAACAGGTCTATGTGACTTATACAATAATAATCCTGTGAGCAGGTCTATGTGACTTCTACAATAACAAACTTAATATCATAATGAGGGGCTAAATTACAACAGGTAACTTTGACAATCCTGCAGTTTACCTGGCCTCCCAGGTGTTCATCAGTCAATATAACATACTACATCATAGTATTCTCCCACACAGATACAATAGAGGCATGACAACCCCCAAATGAGAGGTTTTGACTTACCCAGCACAAACATTGGAATAAAGTTGACTTACCCAGCACAAAAGACATTGGAATAATGTTGACTTACCCAGAACAAAAGACATTGGAATAAAGTTGACTTACCCAGCACAAACATTGGAATAATGTTGACTTACCCAGCACAAACATTGGAATAATGTTGACTTACCCAGCACAAACATTGGAATAAAGTTGATTTACCCAGCACAAAGGATATTGTTAGCTTGTAGTAAGGCAAAACACCTGTAAAATAGTTTGAACTTTATTTTGTTGAATTGTAATGTAAGGTGTTTATTTTATATACAGCAGTACTGTGTGTAAAATCTACTGTATGTCACCCTCAATGACATTCAAGTACATCCCATCCTGTCCTATCTATCCCATCCTATCTATCCCATCCTATCTATCCCATCCTATCCTATCTATCCCATCCTAACCTATCTATCTATCCTAACCTATCTATCTATCCTAACCTATCTATCTATCCTAACCTATCTATCCCATCCCAACCTATCTACCCCATCCTATCCATCCTATCTATCCCATCCTATCCTCATACATTTGCTCAGAAAATAAACTCTGTGAGAAAAAAAAAATCCTTCATAAAAGAGTCTAACCTGAGGTCTGTAGCTCGAAATAGTTTCTGAGCTATTGAAGTTTGAAGGTCCGAAAGTCTGGCGAATATCGAAGCCCTTAGACCATCCAGTGAAGCCATAGAAAGCCACTAGAGGGCACTTGTGCTCCGTCACATCGATGGTACCAGGCTCAGCTCCTAGGAAAGGAGAGACAAACACAGATCCCTCTAGTAGTTATTCAGCTACTATGTGAGTCACCTTTAAGTCTCTTCTCCCTATGTAAGTCAGTCTTAAGTCTCTTCTCCCTGTGTGAGTCAGTCAAGTCTCTTCTCCCTATAACTCTGTGAGTGAGTTTTTTAAAAAAACTTTCCTTACATAGAATCCTGTTAACAGTCGATGTGACTTCTACAATTTTATTTTACCTTTATTTAACTAGGCAAGTCAGTTAAGAAAAAAAATCTTATTTCCAATGACGGCCTAGGAACAGTGGGTTAACTGCCTTGTTCAGGGCAGAACAACAGATTTTTACCTTGTCAGCTCAGGGATTCAATCTTGCAACCTTTCGGTTACTAGTCCAACGCTCTAACCACTAGGCTACCTGCCACCCTGATAACAATAACAATCCTGTAAGCAGGTTATGTGACTTCTAAAATAACAATCCTGTGAGCAGGTCTATGTTGACTTCTACAATAATAATCCTGTGAGCAGGTCTATGTGACTTCTACAATAATAATCTGAGCAGTCTATGTACTTCTACAATAATAATCCTGTGAGCAGGTCTATGTGATTTATACAAATAACAATCCTGTGAAAGTCATGTGACTTTCACAATAATATCCTGTGAACAGGTCTATGTGACTTCTACAATAACATCCTGTGAACAGGTCTATGTGACTTCTACAAGAACAATTCTGTAAACAGGTCTATGTGACTTCTACAATAACAATCCTGTGAACAGGTCTATGTGACTTCTACAATAATAATCCTGTAAAACAGGTCTATGTGACTTCTACAATAACAATCCTGTAAACAGGTCTATGTGACTTATACAATAATAATCCTGTGAGCAGGTCTATGTGACTTCTACAATAACAAAGGTACGTGATACTTATATCATAATGAGGCCTAAATTACAACAGGTAACTTTGACAATCCTGCAGTTTACCTGGCCTCCCAGGTGTTCATCAGTCAATATAACATACACATCATAGTATTCTCCCACACAGATACAATAGAGGCAGACAACCCCCAAATGAGAGGTTTTGACTTAACCCAGCACAAACATTGGAATAAATTGACTTACCCAGCACAAAGACATTGGAATAATGTTGACTTACCCAGAACAAAAGACATTGGAATAAAAGTTGACTTACCCAGCACAAACATTGGTAATGTTGACTTACCCAGCACAAACATTGGAATAATGTTGACTTACCCAGCCACAAACATTGGAATAAAGTTGATTACCCAGCACAAAGGATATTGTTAGCTTGTAGTAAGGCAAACACCTGTAAAATAGTTTGAACTTTATTTTGTTGAATGTAATGTAAGGTGTTATTTTATATACAGCAGTACTGTGTGTAAAATCTACTGTATGTCACCCTCAATGACATTCAAGTAACATCCCATCCTTCCTATCTATCCCATCCTATCTATCCCATCCTATCCTAATCCCATCCTATCCTATCTATCCCATCCTAACCTATCTATCTATCCTAAACCTACTATCCTTATCTAACCATTATCTATCATCCTAACCTATCTATCCCATCCCAATCCTATCTACCCATCCTATCCATCCTATCTATTCCTATCCATATCCCATTCCATCCTATCTATCCCATCCATCCTATCTATCCCATCCTTCCATCCTATCTATCCCATTCCTATATCCTATCTATCCCATTCCTATCCTATCTTATCCCATCCTATCCTATTCTATCCTCATCATCCTATCCTAATCCTATCCCATCCTATCTATCCTATCTATCCTACTATCCCATCCTATCTATCCCCATTCCTACTCCTATCTATC
>NW_019942609.1:10704-23507 GCF_002910315.2 Salvelinus sp. IW2-2015 | reverse complement strand
CCATCCTATCCTATCTATCCTATCTATCCCATCCTATCCTATCTATCCCATCCTATCTATCCAATCCTATCCATCCTATCTATCCCATCCTATCCTATCTATCCCATCCTATCCTATCTATCCCATCCTATCCTATCTATCCCATCCTATCTATCCCATCCTATCCATCATATCTATCCCATCCTATCCATCCTATCTATCCCATCCTAACCTATCTATCCCATCCTATCCTATCTATCCCATCCCATCCCATCCTATCTATCCCATCCTATACTATCCTATCTATCCTATCTATCCCTTCCCATCTATCCTATCATATCCTATCTATCTTATATATCATATCCTATCTATCCTATCCAAAAATGTACAATTCTTGAAATATTGATTCCAAATGTTTGATTTTCAGAGTAATATAATGAGGTTACAGCCAAGTTGAAAATCATTCTAAAGGTGTGTCCCCTCATACCTGTAAAGACTGCTAAAGAATCCAGTCCTTTTGTCCTCAGAAATATAATTACTTCCCTCTCCTCTCATTTTAGAATCCAGAATCCATCATCGTCATTTTCAGATTTACAGGCTGGCTACTCTCTGAGAATGTTAATCAATGAATGCAACAAAAATTGAGGAAGTACACCAGCACTGTGAAATAWWWWTMTTTTTTTTTTTTTACAGTGATTGATTGATAGCATAGGGATGACTCCCCACAATATCACCCTGTACTGTTCAGAGCAGAATACAGTTTATGGAGGTACCACAAAACTGGAACAAAATGTTTTACACTGCCTATTTGAATGCCTGATTGACTTATATGGAGGACCAAACCTGCCATAATTACAAATAAATTAAGACATCCATAAAAGCACACATAAATAGATAAATGAATCCCACTTTCATTCATCTAAATTATGATAATGAAGCGTTAGTCAATCAAATGTACGTGGGTGGTATCATACACACCGTTGGTCGATCGATATCACGGTGCGCGTTGCTCGATCACATTTCCCTGCAACGTTTAATTCAATGGAAACCTCACTGTACTGAACAACCAGTTGAAAAACAGTGTGATTATAATGGCCCAGAGGGCGATTGTCTATGTTGTGCTGCACAAATTTTGTGACAATGGTCACACCCGTATTGATCAGGCCACACACACCAAAAGGGGTGCAAACAAATCAAAGGCTGCTGAAGAACGATGCGCACCATTTTCGTAAAAACGTGTCGTTCAGTTCAAACCATCACGCAACATTGTAAACGTTGAACCTAACTCAGCAGCACTACCAAGTCTACGGCTCACCTGATTGCAGCCATACTACTTGCCAGAAGACCTGGGCTACTGTCTACCTAGTTTGATTGTTTACATTTTGGACCATCAGAGCCAGGAAAATGCAATCGAGCAATGCTCTGTGACATTGACCAACCAATGTTGTGTTACCACCCAGCGATGTTTGATTGACACCCCCTCATTATCATATTGGAGGAAGAAATACATAAATAAATAAATGTATAAATAATATAAGTGAATGAAAGTGTGAATAATTAGATAATAGTTAGATAAATCATTTTATACATATATATATATAGAGAAAAGTTTATTTATTTTTGTCAGCATTTTGCTATTTCCTTGTTCAGTTATTTATTTATGTGTGAATTTATTTATTTATTCATTTATTTACTTATGTTTGCATATATTTGTTCATTTATTTATTTATAATTATTGCAGGTTTGGTCCTTCATAGACTGACAGCTGTGTAGAGCTCAACTACACTATATATACAAAAGTATGTGGACACCCCTTCGAATTAGCGGATTCGGCTATTTCAACCACATCCGTTGCTGACAGGTGTATAAAATCGAGCACACAGCCAGGCAATCTCCATAGACAAACACTGGCAGTAGAATGGCCTTACTGAAGAGCTCAGTAACATTCAACTTGGCACCGTCATAGGATGCCACCTTTCCAACAAGTCAGTTCGTCAAATTTCTGCCCTGTTAGTGCTGCCCCGGTCAACTGTAAGTGCTGTTAATGTGAAGTGGAAACGTCTAGGAGCAACAACGGCTCAGCTAAGTGGTAGACCACACAAGCTCACAGAACGTGACCACCAAGTGCTGAAGCACATAGCGCGTGGAAATTGTCTGTCCTCGGTTGCAATAATCACTTCCGAGTTCTAAATTGCCTCTGGAAGCAACATCAGCACAAGAACTGTTCGTCGGGAGCTTCATGAAATGGGTTTCCATGGCCGAGCAGCCGCACACAAGCCTAAGATCATCATGCACAATGCCAAGCGTTGGCTGGAGTGATCTTAAGCTCGCCACCATTGGATTCTGAAGCAGTGAAAACGCGTTCGCTGGCGTGATGAATCACGCTTCACCATCTGGCAGTCCGACGGACGAATGCATAGTGTCAACTGTAAAGTTTGGTGGAGGAGGAGTAATGGTCTGGGGCTGTTTTACATGGTTCGTGCTAGGGCCTCAGAATCAGACCAGAGCAATGTGGCTGGCTCACTCAATATAGTTGCTGGTCCACCCACCATGGAATGGGTAATGTCCGTTGTAATGATTTTAATTCTATGGTTCTAATTCCAGTCATTCTAATTGTATGTTTCAGACCTCTCTGAGAACTGGATGGAGAGAGGGCAGCTCCACTCCAGCCCTGGGTGATTGTCTGAGTACCTGGTAACCCAATGCTATAATTACTACCTCCCACGGTGGGTGAAATCAGAGCCTGGTACCATGATTCTCTGACTCTCTGACTCACTGGTTCTCTGGTACCATGGTTCTCTGGCTGACTGGCTGGTGAGGAAAGACTTCAGGTGAGGAGAGATTTCAGGTAGCTGACTGAGAAAGGTCTGGCCTGGGTCCTGGGCTGCTGTTGGGACAGAGAGAGGCTGAGAGGCCAAGGGAAGGGTTTCTCGTGTCAATTAACTTGTGAAATTCCTGGATTACTCATTACATTAATAGTCCAATTTAATAAGCAAATATGATAGTTTAAAAAAGGTTAAATATTTATGCTGCAGTAGTTTATGTGTCGGGGGCTAGTGTCAGTCTGTTATATCTGGAGTATTTCTCCTGTCTTATCCGGTGTCCTGTGTGAATTTAAGTATGCTCTCTCTAATTCTCTCTCTTTTTCTCTTTCTCTCTTTTTTTCTTTCTTTCTCTCTCTTGGAGGACCTGAGCCCTAGGACCATGCCTCAGGACTACCTCGCCTGATGACTCCTTGCTGTCCCCAGTCCACCTGGCCGTGCTGCTGCTCCAGTTTCAACTGTTCTGACTGCGGCTATGAAACCCTGACTTGTTCACCGGACGTGCTACCTGTCCCGCACCTGCTGTTTTCAATTCTCTAGATACAGCAGGAGCGGTAGAGATGATCGGTAAACTGACATTTACTCCTGAGGTGCTGACCTGTTACACCCTCGAAAACCACTATGATCATTATTATTTGACCCTGCTGGTCATTTATGAACATTTGAACATCTTGGCCATGTTCTGTTATAATCGCCACCCGGCACAGCCACAAAAGGACTGGCCACCCCTCATAGCCTGGTTCCTCTCTAGGTTTCCTCCTAGGTTTTGGCCTTTTCTAGGGTGTTTTTCCTAGCCATCGTGCTTCTACACCTGCATTGCTTGCTGTTTGGGGTTTTAGGCTGGGTTTCTGTACAGCACTTTGAGATATCAGCTGATGTAAGAAGGGCTTTATAAACACATTTGATTGATTAAAGAGATACTCCGGTATTTTGTGTACTTTTTAGCCAGTAGCTCTGAAAGTAGAACTCACGAGCCAAAAATGGTCCCCGATTATTGAGTACTCCATCACATATGTGCACCACGTCATTGCGCTCTCTCTCTCTCTGTTGAGTCCACTGAGCCGTTGGACCTGCCCAGCAACGTCATTGGATAACGCTGGGCAGGACTCTTGCTGGCTGTCGCTCAAATGCGAGGGGCTGAAGCTCATTGACTAGAATTCAAATTGTTAGGGGGCTGGGCCACGTGGGGGGAAATGTAGGTAAAAATGGCGCCGGCACAGAGAAAACAATCCCTTCAAACTAGGTGGCTAATTGAGGTAAGACAGTAATTCTGCTCARAGATTCTGCATAGAACTACACAGACACATCCAGCCCAAAGCAGGAGGTTGAAAAAATACTTTGTGACAGAATGGGCAGCGCCACTGAGGCCATCTCCATTGTAAAGTAGTTCATTTTCTTCTTCTTCATTGGCATTGATTGCTCCCAAGTCATAGGAATCCCCACCCAGTTGACTACTTTAAAATGGTGGAAGCCCTCCGTGTCCATGCTAAAATGGGTTAAATCCATCATGAGTCCTCTATATATCTTTTAATGTGAATATTTAGCTTTCCGTCTTACCACCTTGAACGACCTCAAGAGACATGAAAGGAGCATTTATTTTTTTATCCCAGATAACAAATATGCATTTCAGACAAAGTACAAAATGGACAGATACGATGTTTGACAATCTGAACATACAGAAATGAAGAAAACAAAATGATGTGCCTTTAGCAAGAAGTGGTCACCTACAGTTTATTCAACTATCTGACATTGTAACAGTGTAAGAACAATGTAAAAATGTAACTAACCTCTCTTTCCCAGACATACACACTTAGACAGTAATCCTTTTTGTACATTACATTGTTGTTGTTGTTGATTATCTTGCAACAGTCATTTTAAGTGTCGATGTTTATGTCACATTCATCAGGAGAAGATGTTGCGTACGGTAGTTATCTTGCAACAGTGTTCTTTGTGGCATCCCATGTTGTATAGAACACAATACAGTACGTCTGAGTGTCTTAGTGTTAACTGAATGTGGTAGAACTTAGGATGAGTCTCTCGTGATGTGGTGGTGTGGTGGTGGTGTGGTGGTGGGGTGGTGGTTGTGGTGGGTGGTGGTGGTGGTGGTGGTGGGTGGTGTGTGGTGTGTGGGTGGGTTGGTGGGTGGTGGTGGTGTGGTGGTGGTGGTGTTGGTGGTGGTGGTGTGGTGTGGTGTGTGGTGTGGGGTGGTGGTGGTGTGTGTGTTGGTGGTGTGGTTGTGGGGTGGTGTGTGGTGGTGGGGTGGTGGTGTGTGGTGGTGTGGGGTGGTGTGTGGGTGGTGTGGTGTGTGGTGGTGGTGGTGGTGTGTGTGGTGTTTGGGTGGTGGTGGTGTGTTGGTGGGGTGGTGGTGTGTTGGTGGGTGTGGTGGGGTGGTGTGGTGGGTGGTGGTGTGTGGTGGTGTGGTGGTGTGTTGGTGGTGTGGTGGTGGTGTGGTGGTGGTGTGGTGTTGGTGGTGTGGTGTTGGTGTGTGGTGGTGTGTGGTGTGGTGTGTGTGGTGTGGTGTGTGTGGTGGTGTGTGTGTGTGGTGGTGTGTGGTGGTGTGTGGTGTGTGGTGGTGTGGTGGTGGTGGTGGTGTGGTGGTGTGGTGGTGTGGTGGTGGTGGGTGGTGGTGGGGTGGTGTGGTGGGGTTGGTGGGTGGTGTGGTGGTGTGTGGTGTGGTGTTGTGTGGGTGGTGTGTGGTGTGTGTGTGGTGGTGGTGGTGGTGGTGGTGTGGTGTGTGTGTGGTGTGTGTGTGGTGTTGGTGGTGTGTGTGGTGGTGTGTGGGTGGTGTGTGGTGTTGGTGGTGGTGTGTGGTGGTGGTGTGGTGATGTGTGGTGTGGTGTGGTGATGTGTGGGGTGTGGTGTGGTGTGTGGGTGGTGTGGTGGTGTGGTGGTGTGGGTGTGATGTGGTGTGTGTGGTGGTGTGGTGATGTGGTGATGGTGTGGTGGTGTGTGTGTGTGGGTGGTGTGGTGATGTGTGGTGTGTTGGTGTGGTGGTGGTGTGTGTGGTGGTGGTGTGGTGATGTTGTGTGTGGTGTGGTGGTGATGTGTGGTGTGTGGTGTGTGGTGTGGTGATGTGGTGATGTGTGGTGGTGTGTGGTGGTGTGGTGTGGTGATGTGTGTGTGGTGTTGGTGATGTGTGGTTGTTGTGGTGGTGTGTGGTGTGGTGGTGGTGGTGGGTGTGTGGTGGTGTGGTGTGTGGTGGGGTGGTGGGGTGTGTGTGTGGTGTGGTGGTGTTGGTGGTGTGTGTGGTGTGGTGGTGTGTGTGGGGTGGTGTGTGGTGATGTGTGTGTGGTGTGGTGGGGTGGTTGTGGTGTGGTGTGTGGTGTGTGTTGTGTGGTGGTGTGGTGATGTGTGGTGGTGTGGTGTGGTTGGTTATGTGATGTGGTGTGTGTTGGTGTGGTGGTGTGGTGTGGTGTGGTGTGTGGTGTGGTGGTGTGTGGTGTGGTGGTGTGTGGTGGTGTGGTGTGTGGTGGTGTGGTGGTGTGTTGGTGTGTGTGGTGGTGTGGTGGTGGTTTTGGTGTGGTGGTGTGGTGTGGTGTGGTGTGGTGATGTGGTGGTGTTGTGGTGTGGTGGTGGTTGTGGTGATTGTGGTGGTGTGTGTGTGTGGTGTGTGGTGTGGTGGTGTGGGGTTTGATGGTGTGGTGGTGTGGTGGTGGTGTGGGTTGTGGTGGTGTGTGGTGTGGTGGTGTGTGGTGGTTGTGGTGGTGTGGTGGTGGTGTGTGGTGTGGTGTGTGGTGTGGTGGTATTGGTGGTGTGGTTGGTGGGTGGTGGGTGGTGGTGTGTGGTGTGGTGGTGGTGGTGTGGTGGGTGGTGTGGTGGTGTGTGGGGTGGTGGTGGTGTGGTGTGGTGGTGGTGTGTGGTGGTGGTGGTGTGGTGGTGTGGTGGTGGGTGGCGTGGTGGTGGTGTGGTGTGGTGTGGTGGTGTTGGGTTGGTGGGTGTGGTGGTGTGGTTGGTGGTGTGGTGATGTGTGGTGTGGTGTGGTGGTGGTGTGTGTTGTGGTGGTGTGGTGGTGGTGGGTGGTGTGTGGTGGTGTGTGGTGGTGGTGTGGTGGTGGTGTGGTGGTGGTGTGGTGTTGGTGGTGTGTGGTGTATGTTTTGGTCACACTGGAGCTCAGGGTGATGTCATTGTCAGTCCCATTCTGGAGATCTCAAGGTGACCTCACTTCCTGTCATATGATTGTGATTGATAATTCAGTGTTCCGACCACATCTCTGTGGAACATTCAACACTCTGTCTCTCTCTTCTCTGACACACACAACACACACACACACACACACACACACACACACACACACACACACACCACACACACACACCAGTCATGAGAGACACACTCCTTCTAGCGAACCTATGTCCGTTCTCACGACAGGTCAACACTCTCGTACTCTGCGTGGTCTGATGCGGGGTTCGAGGCCTGATCCGAGGCGTAGTCCGGGGCGTGATCTGAGTCGTCCAGGTCCATCCCTGGCACCAGACTGTAGTATTCAGTGGACTGGGTCATATAAGCCTTCTCCCTGTCTGCCGAGTCCTTCATCACCTCCGTCACACTCACTGCATCCAACTCTGCTTGTCCGCCCAGGCCCAGCTCGGGGCCCTCTGTCTGGGAGGAGGACCCAGGAGAGGGAGGGGAGTTGGGGAGGGAGTGAGAGAGGGACTCCACAGATTCTACTTTAATCTCCACCTCCTCATAGATGTCCCTGGTGGAGCCCAGGAGGGTGGAGGAGGGTCGTAGGAGGAGCTGGTTCTTCAACATCTCCTTCCTGCTGCTGTCCCCCGCCGTGGGGAAGTTACACCCTCCTCCGCCTGCTGGGGGCTTGGATCGGTGGTGGTGTTGGTGACCGTTGGGTGAATGGGAGTGGGAGGCCTTCTTCTTGGAGGAGCCGAAGGCCGGCTTCTCCTTCGTCTTCCTCTTCCTCCCACAGCACCAGCAGAGGACAAGGCCGAGGAGGATGAGGAGGGGCAGGAGGATGAAAAGTGCCGTGAGCCCTGGTGGGCGGCAGACGTCACCAGGCGCCACCGACCACACGAGCCGCCCAGCCAGGCTCCGAGGAGATGCGCAGGTGATGTTACCCACGATGCCCTGCAGGCTGGTGTTGTTGTCGTTGTTGTCCAGCTCCTCCACCAGGGAGCAAGAGCAGTCCCAGGGGTTGTCCAGCAGTTCCAGCCTCTCCAGACCCCGCAGAGACAGCACAGAGACGGGGAGAGAACGGAGGAGGTTGCCCCTGAGATCCAGCTCCTGGAGGCCGTCAGATCCCTTGAGGAAATCCTCAGGCAGCTCCCTCAGCTGGTTCATGCCCAGCTCCAGCACCTTCAGGCTGGGTAGATCTGACAGAAAGTCAGCTGGGATGGAGGTCAGTCTGTTGTGACCCAGATAGACCTCTTGGAGAGGAGAGAGTGTGGTCTCTGTATCCTCCAGGTCGATCTGAGTGATGGTACAGTGAGACAGGTCCAGGAGCTGTAGTCTGTTCCTGTTGGTGAGCATGGCCCAGCGAACATGGCCGAACGTGGAGCCGGAGTAGTTCAGACAGCAGGCCTCAGCGGGTAGGACAGAGGGAAACTGGGCCAAAATGGTGGCTCCTGGACACTGACATCCCTCTGAGTCGATGGTCATCACAGGGAGAGTACACAGCAACAGCAGAGCCCACTGAGAGAACATCTCTGGAGAGAGAGAGAGAGAGAGAGAGAGAGAGAGAGAGAGAGAGAGAGAGAGAGAGAGAGAGAGAGAGAGAGAGAGAGAGAGAGAGAGAGAGAGAGATATAGTCATTATACAGGTAGTGTACAGCCTTTATTACTGACAGTCACAGCCTCGCAGGTGACAGACAGGTCTTTTCTCTCTACAGCTCAGTGGAATCAAATACAACCAGGGTTATAAAGCAAAGGTGGGCAATCTTCCACTCTGTTCAGTCTCTCTGTTATAGAACCAGTCAGCCAGTCAGCCAGTCAGCCAGTCAGCCAGCCCAGTCAGCCAGTCAGCCAGTCAGTCTGCTGGGCTGTTGGGGAGTTCCTCTCTTCTATTCCTGTTCTATTGTTGTTGAGGAAGTGTGACGTCATATCCACACACGGATACAGGCTTTCTCTCTGTCTTTCTGCCAGCCACACACGGATACAGGCTTTCTTCTCTGTCTTTCTGCCAGCCACACACAGATACAGGCTTTCTCTCTGTCTCTCTGCCAGCCACACACAGATACAGGCTGTCTCTCTGTCTTTCTGCAGCCACACACAGATACAGGCTGTCTTTCTGCCAGCCACACACAGATACAGGCTGTCTCTCTGCCAGCCACACACAGATACAGGCTTTCTCTCTGTCTTTCGCCAGCCACACACAGATACAGGCTTTCTCTCTGTCTCTCTGCCAGCCACACACAGATACAGGCTGTCTCTCTGGCTTTCTGCCAGCCACACACAATTACAGGCTTTTCTCTGTCTCTCTGCCAGCCAACACGGATACAGGCTGTCTTTCTGCCAGCCACACACAGATACAGGCTTTCTCTCTGTCTCTCTGCAGCCACACACAGATACAGGCTGTCTCTCTGGCTCTCTGCAGCCACACACAGATACAGGCTGTCTCTCTGGCTCTCTGCCACCACACACAGATACAGGCTTTCTCTCTCTCTGCCAGCCAACACACAGATACAGGCTGTCTTTTCTGCCAGCACACACAGATACAGGCTGTCTCTCTGGCTCTCTGCCAGCACACACAGATACAGGCTGTCTCTCTGGCTCTCTGCAGCCACACACAGATACAGGCTGTCCTCTTGCCAGCCACACCAGATACAGGCTGTCTCTCTGCCAGCCACACACAAATACAGGCTTTCTCTCTGGCTTTCTGCCAGCACACAACAGATACAGGCTTTCTCTCTGGCTCTCTGCAGCACACACAAATACAGGCTGTCTTTCTGCAGCCACACACAGATACAGGCTTTCTCTCTGCCAGCCACACAGATACAGGCTGTCTCTCTGCCAGCCACACACAAATACAGGCTTTTCTCTCTGGCTCTCTGCAGCCACACACAGATACAGGCTTTCTCTCTGGCTCTCTGCAGCCACACACAGATAACAGGCTTTCTCTCTGTCTTTCTGCCAGCCACACACAGATACAGGCTTTCTCTCTGTCTCTCTCGCAACCACACACAGATACAGGCTTTCTCTCTGTCTCTCTGCAACCACACACAGATACAGGCTTCTCTTCTGTCTCTCTGCCAACCACACACAGATACAGGCTTTCTCTCTGTCTCTCTGCGCCAACACAGATACAGGCTTCTCTCTGCAGCCAACAGATACAGGCTTTCTCTCTCTGTCTTTCTGCCAGCCACACACAGATACAGGCTGTCTTTCTGCCAGCCACACAGATACAGGCTTTCTCTCTGTCTCTCTGCCAGCCACACACAGATACAGGCTGTCTCTCTGGCTTTCTGCCAGCCACACACAGATACAGGCTTTCTCTCTGGCTCTCTGCCAGCCACACACAAATACAGGCTGTCTTTCTGCCAGCCACACACAGATACAGGCTTTCTCTCTGTCTCTCTGCCAGCCACACACAGATACAGGCTTTCTCTCTCTGTCTTTCTGCCAGCCACACACAGATACAGGCTGTCTTTCTGCCAGCCACACAAGATACAGGCTTTCTCTTGGCTCTCTGCCAGCCACACACAAATACAGGCTTTCTCTCTGGCTTTCTGCCAGCCACACACAGATACAGGCTTTCTCTCTGGCTCTCTGCAGCCACCACAAATACAGGCTTGTCTTTCTGCCAGCCACACACAGATACAGGCTTTCTCTCTGCCGCCACACCAGATACAGGCTGTCTCTCTGCCAGCCACACACAAATACAGGCTTTCTCTCTGCTCTCTGCCAGCCACACACAGATACAGGCTTTCTCTCTGGCTCTTGCCAGCCAACACAGATACAGGCTTTCTCTCTGTCTTTCTGCCAGCCACACACAGATACAGGCTTTCTCTCTTCTCTCTGCCACCCACACACAGATACAGGCTTTCTCTCTGTCTCTCTGCCAACCACACACAGATACAGGCTTTCTCTCTGTCTCTCTGCCAACCACACACAGATACAGGCTTTCTCTCTGTCTCTCTGCCAGCCACACACAGATACAGGCTTTCTTCTCTGCAGCCACACAGCATACAGGCTTTCTCTCTCTGTCTTTCTGCCAGCCACACACAGATACAGGCTGTCTTTCTGCCAGCCACACACAGATACAGGCTTTCTCTCTGTCTTCTGCCAGCCACACACAGATACAGGCTGTCTCTCTGGCTTCTGCCAGCCACACACAGATACAGGCTTTCTCTGGTTCTGCCGCACACACAAATACAGCTGTCTTTCTGCAGCCACACACAGATACAGGCTTTCTCTCTTGTCTCTCTGCCAGCCACACACAGATACAGGCTTTCTCTCTCTGTCTTTCTGCCAGCCACACACAGATACAGGCTGTCTTTCTGCCAGCCACACACAGATACAGGCTTTCTCTGGCTCTCTGCCAGCCACACAGATACAGGCTTTCTCTCTGTCTCTCTGCCAGCCACACACAGATACAGGCTGTTCTCTGGCTTTCTGCCAGCCACACACAGATACAGGCTTTCTCTCTGGCTCTCTGCCAGCCACACACAAATACAGGCTGTCTTTTCTGCCAGCCACACACAGATACAGGCTTTCTCTCTGCCAGCCACACCAGATACAGGCTGTCTCTCTGCCAGCCCCACACAAATACAGGCTTTCTCTCTGGCTCTCTGCCAGCCACACACAGATACAGGCTTTCTCTCTGGCTCTCTGCCAGCCACACACAGATACAGGCTTTCTCTCTGTCTTTCTGCCAGCCACACACAGATACAGGCTTTCTCTCTGTCTCTCTGCCAACCACACACAGATACAGGCTTTCTCTCTGTCTCTCTGCCAACCACACACAGATACAGGCTTTCCTCTCTGTCTCTCTGCCAACACACACAGATACAGGCTTTCTCTCTGTCTTCTGCCAGCCACACACAGATACAGGCTTTCTCTCTGCCAGCCACACAAGATACAGGCTTTCTCTCTCTGTTTTTCTGCCAGCCCACACCAGATACAGGCTGTCTTTCTGCCAGCCACACACAGATACAGGCTTTCTCTCTGTCTCTCTGCCAGCCACACACAGATACAGGCTGTCTCTCTGGCTTTCTGCCAGCCACACACAGATACAGCGCTTTCTCTCTGTCTCTCTGCCAGCCACACACAGATACAGGCTTTCTCTCTCTGTCTTTCTGCCAGCCACACACAGATACAGGCTGTCTTTCTGCCAGCACACACAGATACAGGCTTTCTCTCTGGCTCTCTGCAGCCACACACAGATACAGGCTTTCTCTCTGTCTCTCTGCCAGCCACACACAGATACAGGCTGTCTCTCTGGCTTTCTGCCAGCCACACACAGATACAGGCTTTCTCTCTGGCTCTCTGCCAGCCACACACAAATAAAGGCTGTCTTTCTGCCAGCCACACAGATACAGGCTTTCTCTCTGTCTCTCTGCCAGCACACCAGATACAGGCTGTCTTTCTGCCAGCCACACACAGATACAGGCTGTCTCTCTGGCTCTTGCCAGCACACACAGATACAGGCTTTCTCTCTGTCTCTCTGCCAGCCACACACAGATACAGGCTGTCTCTCTGGCTTTCCTGCCAGCCACACACAGATACAGGCTGTCTCTCTGGCTCTCTGCCAGCCACACACAGATACAGGCTTTCTCTCTGTCTCTCTGCCAGCCACACACAGATACAGGCTGTCTCTCTGGCTCTCTGCCAGCCACACACAGATACAGGCTGTCTCTCTGTCTTTCTGCCAGCCACACACAGATACAGGCTGTCTTTCTGCCAGCCACACACAGATACAGGCTGTCTTTCTGCCAGCCACACACAGATACAGGCTTTCTCTCTCTGTCTTTCTGCCAGCCACACACAGAATACAGGCTTTCTCTCTCTGTCTTTCTGCCAGCCACACAAATATACAGGTTTCCTACCCTCTGTT
>NW_019942609.1:0-10679 GCF_002910315.2 Salvelinus sp. IW2-2015 | reverse complement strand
CTTCATCTTTCTGCCAGCCACACACAGATACAGCTTTCTCTCTGTCTCTCTGCCAACCACACACAGATACAGGCTTTCCTCTCTGTCTCTCTGCCAACCACACACAGATACAGGCTTTCTCTCTGTCTCTCTGCCAACCCCACACAGATACAGGCTTCTCCTGTCTCTCTGCCAGCCACACACAGATACAGGCTTCTCTCTGCCAGCCACACCAGATACAGGCTTTCTCTCTCTGTCTTTCTGCCAGCCACACACAGATACAGGCTGTCTTTCTGCCAGCCACACACAGATACAGGCTTTCTCTCTGTCTCTCTGCCAGCCCCACACAGATACAGGCTGTCTCTCTGGCTTTCTGCCAGCCACACACAGATACAGGCTTTCTCTCTGGCTCTCTGCCAGCACACACAAATACAGGCTGTCTTTCTGCCAGCCACACACAGATACAGGCTTTCTCTCTGTCTCTCTGCCAGCCACACACAGATACAGGCTTTCTCTCTCTGTCTTTCTGCCAGCCACACACAGATACAGGCTGTCTTTCTGCCAGCCACACACAGATACAGGCTTTCTCTCTGGGCTCTGTGCAGCCACACACAGATACAGGCTTTCTCTCTGTCTCTCTGCCAGCCACACACAGATACAGGCTGTCTCTCTGGCTCTGCCAGCCACACACAGATACAGGCTTTCTCTCTGGCTCTCTGCCAGCCACACACAAATACAGGCTGTCTTTTCTCAGCCACACACAGATACAGGCTTTCTCTCTGTCTCTCTGCCAGCCACACACAGATACAGCTGTCTTTCTGCCAGCCACACACAGATACAGGCTGTCTCTCTGGCTCTCTGCCAGCCACACACAGATACAGCTTTCCTGCTCTCTCTGCCAGCCCACACAGATACAGGCTCCTCTGGCTTTCTGCCAGCCACACACAGATACAGGCTGTCTCTCTGGCTCTCTGCCAGCCACACACAGATACAGGCTTTCTCTCTGTCTCTCTGCCAGCCACACACAATACAGGCTGTCTCTCTGGCTCTCTGCCAGCCACACCAGATACAGGCTGTCTCTCTGTCTTCTGCCAGCCACACACAGATACAGGCTGTCTTTCTGCCAGCCACACACAGTACAGGCGTCTTTCTGCCAGCCACACACAGATACAGGCTTTCTCTCTCTGTCTTTCTGCCAGCCACACACAGATACAGGCTTTCTCTCTCTGTCTTTCTGCCAGCCACACAAATATACAGGCTTTCTCACCCTCTTTTCCTGGCTGTTTAAAATGAGTTTTTTAGAGTTAGTTGGGGAGAAAGTTTTTTAGATCCATTGGAGAGAGAGTTTTTTAAACTATAAAGAAGCTTTTGTTGATCACCTTTAATTAACATTTCCAAAATACCCTTCACAAGTCAGATGGAGAAGGCCGTAGGATTTAGGATCTGTTTTAAGTTGACCATTACAGAGTTGGTTCAGTTGACGGACGACGGACTCAACACAACAGCAATATAGTACAGACAAAAGACACGATACAGTAGACAGGCGCGAGAGGTGGACGTCTGATCCCCAGCATTCCGCATCGCCAGGCCAACGGCCTCCCAAACTTGTCACAACCAGCAGGAGCATCAGAAGGGTTGCTAGAGGGTTGCTGTGGTAACGGATTCCTGGTACATCTCTGTGGAACAACAACTAGCATGTCCCTCTGGGAGGGAGAGAGGCCCAGGACAGCAACACAATTAGACCCAACAAATCATGAGAAAACTAAAAATAATTACTTGACACATTGGAAAGAATGAACAAAAAAACAGAGCAAACTAGAATGCTGTTTGTCACATAACAGAGAGTACACAGTGCAGAATACCAGACCACTGTGACTGACCCAAACTAAGGGAAAGCTGTGACTATGTACAGACTTCAGTAAGCACAGCCTTGCTATTGACCTGGCTCTCAAGAGAAGACAGGCTATGTGCACACTGCCCACAAAATGAGTGTGAAACTGAGCTGCACTTCCTAACCTCCTGCCCAATGTATGACCATTTAGAGACACATAATTCCCTCAGATTACACAGATCCACAATGAATTCAAAAACAAACCCAATTTTGATAAAACTCCCATATCAATGCGTGAAAACCCACAATGTGACATCACAGCAGCAAGATTTGTGACCTGTTGCCTTAAGAAAAAGGGCTAACTAGTGAAGAGTGTAAAATACAACCCATATTTATTTTTATTTATTTTCCTTTTGTACTTTAACTATTGTACATCGTACAACACCGTATATAGACATAATATGACATTTGACATGTCTTTTATTCTTTTGGAACTTCTGTGAGTGTAATGTTTACTGTTCATTTTTATTGTTATTTCATGTGCTTATTATCTACTTCAATTTCTTTGGCAAAGTAACTTATGTTTCCCATGCCAATAAAGCTCTTAAAATGAAATTTAATGAGAGAGAGGGAAGAGAGCGGAGAGAGAGGCGAGAGAGAGGGGGGAGGGAGGAGAGAGGGAGGAGGGGAGGGAGGGGGGAGGAGGGAGGAAGGAACTGCACTGGCCAACTTTGTAATCACAATCATGACACAATGTCCTGCCTGCTCTCTTCTCTCTCTCCTCTCTTCGCTCTCTCTCCTCTCCTCTATCTTCTCTTGTCTGTCTGTCTCTGTCTCTGTTCTCTGTCTGTCTCTGTCTCCTCTCTCTCTTCTCTGTCTCTGTCTTCTGTCTCTGTCTCTCTGTCTCGCTCTGTCTCTCTGTCTCTCTGCTCTCTGTTCTCTCTGACTATAACAGGGTTTCTATAACAGGGTTTCTATAACAGGGTTTCTATAACAGGGTTTCTATAACTATAACAGGGTTCCTATAACTATAACAGGGTTTCTATAACAGGGTTTCTATAACAGGGTTTCTATAACTATAACAGGGTTTCTATAACAGGGTTCCTATAACAGGGTTTCTTAAACTATGGGTCGGGACCCAGAGTGGACCCTGGACATGTGAGACGTCCTGAGTTATGAGAATATTTCTATAGTCACACACTATTCCTTGTTAATTTAGGAGAAGGGATGTTATGATTGTGATCATATAAACCCTGTACAGAGGTCTTCACCGTGTGAAAGTCACTTTGTTTTAACTCAGACATTTGATAGTCTGATGCAAACACTAAATGTATGACTACATTTGATGCACTACACAGGTTACTTGCTATGAATGTTTTCTAAAAATCAGTTGTGTTACAGCTTGGCTAGAATAAAACCTTGCATTCAAAGTGGACCGTACGTTAACCATGTGACCATTGTTACACCCCTGAAAAAGGGGAGAATAATCACGAGTGTGATAGGTGTTGTTTACTCATTGAAACTTTTAGTGCAATGAGAAAAAGACTGCGATTTCTCCGGGACCTTCAGTGGAGACCAGAGCAATCGATCTCAGGCTCATAGAGCATTTAGTAGATCACAGATTAACACTTTTACCCACGACAAAATAAAGTAATCAACATAACGTTTACACATTCCTCTCACAATTCGTACCCTTTGTATGCTTGACGGATTTTAACACAATTATATAAATGTTATCAATCTATCAACTAATACTGAATGCATGATCTTCTTAACCTTAGATGTTTTAAGATCCTCACATACTATGAACTTACTAATACTTTTTAAATGTATAACAGGCTATTAGTATTTCCTTTAACCTGTCACACTCCAACAGGCTATAGTATCCAATCTTTGCCTGCTGGTCACAGTACGTCCAGATGGAACTTCATCGTAGTTATTTACTAACATGAGGARGTGTATTTGGGTATTTTCTTAGGAAAAACACAGGGGAGTTTGAGGGAGGAAGTTGATTTGTTTACAAAGAGTGAAGCATTATCTAACAGTGTCTCTGTCAAAGATAGTATCCCATAGAGACGGAGGACTGTGACAGTCACTGTTTATCTAGCCTCAAACGCCACCCTATTCCCTATATAGTGCACTACCGTTGACCAAAGCCCAGAGTGCACTACATAGGGAAGAGGGTGGCATTTGGGCTTGTTATTTATACTCAGTATCATTTGCATCCTTCACAGCTTTATGGAAAGGCTTTGTTGAAACGCATGACTGTACCGGTTCTCGTCCTCTTCGTCTGAGGAGGAGTAGCAAGGATRGGACCAATACGCAGCATGGTAAGTGTCCATTTTAATTTATAAAACTGAACACAGAAAAATACAAAATAACAACGTGAATAATACCGAAAACCGAAACAGTCCTGAAATGTGAACCAAACACTACAACAGGAAACAACCACCCACAACACACAATGGAAAACAGGCTACCTAAATATGGCTCCCAATCAGAGACAACGACTGACACCTGCCTCTGATTGAGAACCATACTAGGCCCAACACATAGAAATTTAACAACAGAACAAAACATAGAAAAACAACATAGAATGCCCACCCCAACTCACGCCCTGACCAAACTAAAATAAAGACATAACAAAGGAACTAAGGTCAGAACGTGAACAAATTGACTACAAAACGGCTTCAAAGTTCTGCTACAATCTATTACAATGGAAAGATAACTGAGAATGCAAGAGACTGCTTACTGTTGCCGTATTATAAAGCAGAACTATTCTGACTGAAGCAGACTTTATTTTGATGTATTTAACACACACATTCATTGATTGATACACAGATCAATCAGGCTATCTTCTATGGCGGCTCTGAAGGCTTTCCAACAGTCTAGAGATACCAGATAGGAGGTCATTTATTCACCTCATCATTGATTGAAACTATCTGATCAGGTAATATACAGTCACTGAGAGGTTGGAGTTGTTGACCCCTTGAACTAAAACAACTTCCCTGTTTCAATGCCTCAACAATCACTTGATCCGTAGGGACACTGAATCTAGGGATTCCTTGTTGAAACAAAATCCCCTCCATCACTCATAAGAGTGCTATAATGTTTGCTAATGCTGTGGTTAGTGGTCAATACCGTACCTGTTTAACAGTTCAACCGTCAGAGCCATATTCGTAGCAGACATCACTTCATCAGTCACTAACCTTATCCAACAAGAATTCCATGAATCTGTTGTTGAAGTGATTCAGATGTGTGCTAACAGTTTGGTTCAACAGTCCACATTACGATCCACGATAGGCCTACTAGTTAACCCATCCATGTGTAGCCTATGCTCTGGTCTGATACTAGTTAACCCATCATGTGTAGCCTAATGCTCTGGTCTGATACTAGTTAACCCTCCATGTGTAGCCTAATGCTCTGGTCTGATACTAGTTAACCCATCCATGTGTAGCCTAATGCTCTGGTCTGATACTAGTTAACCCTCCATGTGTAGCCTAATGCTCTGGTCTGATACTAGTTAACCCATCCATGTGTAGCCTAATGCTCTGGTCTGATACTAGTTAACCCATCCATGTGTAGTCTAATGCTCTGGTCTGATACTAGTTAACCCATCCATGTGTAGCCTAATGCTCTGGTCTGATACTAGTTAACCCATCCATGTGTAGTCTAATGCTCTGGTCTGATACTAGTTAACCCATCCATGTGTAGCCTAATGCTCTGGTCTGATACTAGTTAACCCATCCATGTGTAGCCTAATGCTCTGGTCTGATACTAGTTAACCCATCCATGTGTAGCCTAATGCCTGGTCTGATACTAGTTACCTCCATGTGTAGCCTAATGCTCTGGTCTGATACTAGTTAACCCATCCATGTGTAGCCTAATGCTCTGGTCTGATACTAGTTAACCCATCCATGTGTAGCCTATGTTCTGGTCTGATACTAGTTAACCCATCCATGTGTAGTCTAATGCTCTGGTCTGATACTAGTTAACCCATCCATGTGTAGCCTAATGCTCTGGTCTGATACTAGTTAACCCATCCATGTGTAGCCTAATGCTCTGTCTGATACTAGCTTGCACCTTAATTCCTTTTAGGGCCTCAGGGCTCTGGTTAATAGTAGTGGACTATATGGGGAATATGGAGCTACATCCTTAGTGACTCTGGTAGCCATGGCAACAGAGTCTAAAGGTTGGAGTGATTGATAATATTTCAACATCTGTTCCGTGGTACGATTATACGACAGGAAAGCTACGGTCTGGGTTTTTGTCATAGAACAGAACAGGCAGAGCACCGTGTTGACTGATGAGGGAAATAGCACCGTGTTGACTGATGAGGGATAGCACCGTGTTGACTGATGAGGGAAATAGCACCGTGTTGACTGATGAGGGAAATAGCACCGTGTTGACTGATGAGGGAAATAGCAACCGCGTTTGACTGATGAGGGAAATAGCACCGTGTTGACTGATGAGGGAAATAGCAGACCGCGTTGACTGATGAGGGAAAGTAGCACCGTGTTTGACTGATGAGGGTGTCTCTGTGGTTTGGAAATCCCAGTCGTGGACTGTGTCCCTAATGGCATCATATTTCCTTATGTACTTTTCTGGTCAAAAGTAGTGCATTATATAGGGAAGAGGTTGCGATAGTAGTGCACTATATAGGGAATAGGGTGCCATTTGGGGAAACGGCAGCAGGCCTATCCGCTTGTCTATTTCAACGGCACACTCACTTGGCATTATCTAACAGTTTGTTTCTGGGGAATGTCTCGTCTTGGAGTATGCGTACAGTAGAGTTATTCAGGTGCAGAGTGAGAATTCTCAGGGGAGGTATTTGGGAGTATTCATGAAATACACTACATGACCAAAAGTATGTGGACATCTGCTCATCAAACATCTCATTCCAAAATCATGGGTATTAATTGGAGTTGGTCCCTCCCCTCCTGCTATAACAGCCTCCACTATTCTGGGAAGACGTTCCACTGAGATGTTGAACATTGCTGTGGGGACTTGCTTCATTCAGCCACAAGAACACTAGTGAGGTCGGGGCACTGATGTTGGCGCGATTTTAGGCCTGGCTCGCAGTCGGCGTTCCAATTCATCCACAAATGTGTTGATGGTGGTTGAGGTCAGGCTCTGTGCAGACCAGTCAAGTTCTTCCACACCGATCTCGGACAAACCATTTCTGTATGGACCTTGCTTTGTGCACGGGGAAATGTTCATGCTGAAACAGGAAAGGGCCTTCCCAAACTGTTGCCACAGAGTTGGAAGCATGGAATATCTTAGGGTGTGTGTAGAGTGATAGATCATTGTATGGGTGTGTGGTGTGTGTACAGTAGGTAAAGAGAGATCTTATCTCAGGGGGGGGGGGGGGGTGTGTGTGTGTGTGTGTGTTCTGGTGTGTCTGTGTGTTGTGTGTGTGTGTGTGTGTGTGTGTGTGTGTGTGTGTGTGTGTGTGTGTGTGTGTGTGTGTGTTGTGTGTGTGTGTGTGTGTGTTTGTGTCTGTGTGTGTGTTTCTTCTTGGTTGTGTTGTGTTGGTGTGTGTGTGTGTGTGTGTGTGTGTGTGTGTAATGGCTAGAGAGAGAGAGATCTTCCGGTGTGTAGGCCTACAGAGAGACATTGTTATGTGTGTACTGTGTTACTGTAGTCAAGAGATGTGTACAGAGAGACAGAGAGCATAGGAAAGGAGGAGAGGAAAGGAGGTGAGGTTTATTCTCAGGACTAAAGTGATCTCATTCTGGAACAATGTGAGCGGTTACATTCTCTCTCGCTGAGTTTCCTCAAAGATAATGGCTTGGCCCTTATTTATGATAAATACTCTATGTTTTCAGACTGTATACGCTATGCAAAATTTGCAACATTCTTTTTGATGTGTGTGTTTTTTTTTACACCTTTTTAAATGTAGGGCAGATTAAATCAACACAAGACTTGACTGAATGTTAGTTTAAACTAATCAGCTGTGCAACGAAGTCATTCCCTCTGCTTATCAACCAAATGGTTACACCTCGTTACAGCAATAACAAGTTACAATTGACTTTAAAAACAAACAAACGACTTACAGACGCAGCACACTTAGCCTATTTAAAATTATATCACTAAGTAATATAAATATTACAAACTGTATTCTAATAAATAATAAATTAACAACAATATTAACTTTTTCATATTTCCCCCATTTCACATATGGCAAAACAAACTTTTATAATAATTGTAGCGACCCTGAATTAAAGTATTATTCATCTTACCTTTAACGCCCATGGCTGCAACCTGTTGCCTCGTCTTCAGTAGATGCACATAGCCTTACCAACACCACTGTCAACCGGTCCGCCACAGGCAGCGTGTATCCCGCTGTAAAACGACTAGCCTACAGCAGTGACGGCAGCCACGACCTCGTCATCACGTCAACCTAAATAACGAAGTGACTTACGTTCGCCGCACTCTCCTGGGTCTTTTCGCTATGGGTGTGTCTCTGTCGCTGCCTCCCCGCTATGCACTGTAGGACAACAACTTTAAACGGAATGTGGAAATCTTATTTGAGGGTGTGTGTGTACGCGCACGGTAGGTGCGTGACTGAAACATTGACATAGGATAAAAGAGCATTAACTTTCCTTTTAAGCACAGTCGGTATAGTTCATGCTAAAAGAGCAATAACTTTCCTTTTAAGCACAGTCGGTGTAATTCATGGTACTATACCGCGCCCCAGTATTATTGTAGCCTAGTACTAGTGCGCCCTCTGGTGGTCGTCGATGGATAAGTCTTAAACGTCAAGTTCCAAATCCACTTTGGAAGTACGTCTTTTTCCGCCTTTCGCCGCTAGATGGGATGGTTGGAGGATACCACTAGGGACAATTCAGTTCACGTCCAAAAACCAATGCGGCAAATACGTTTCAATTTATCATCACAATGATCACAATCACTGAGTTGCCAGAACATAGAAACAATAGATTGTTTATTTAGGAAAATAAGAACTGTTCAAAGTTTTATGTACAGTTTAACTAGGGCGGCAGGTAGCCTGGTGGGTAGGAGAGTTTGGGCCAGTAACCGAAAGGCAAAACATCTATCATTCTGCCCCTGAGCAAGGCAGTTAACCCACTGTTCCCCGGGCGCAGATGACGTGGATGTCGATTAATGCAGCCCACCTCTCTGATTCAGAGGGGTTGGGTTAAATGAGGAAGACACATCTCTCTGATTCAGAGGGGTTGGGTTAAATGAGGAAGACACACATCTCTCTGATTCAGAGGGGTTGGGTTAAATGAGGAAGACACACCTCTCTGATTCAGAGGGGTTGGGTTAAATGTAGAAGACACACCTCTGATTCAGAGGGGTTGGGTTAAATGTAGAAGACACACCTCTGATTCAGAGGGGTTGGGTTAAATGAGGAAGACACACCTCTCTGATTCAGAGGGGTTGGGTTAAATGCCTAGTCAGTTGGAAAAGGGGGATACTAGTCAGTTGAAAGGGGAATACCTAGTCAGTTGGAAAGGGGGATACTAGTCAGCTTTGAAAGGGGATACCTAGTCAGTTGGAAAGGGGGATACCTGCCAGTTGGAAAGGGGATACCTAGTCAGTTGTAAAGGGAAAGGGGGATACCTAGTCAGTTGGAAAGGGAAAGGGGATAACCTAGTCAGTTGTAAAAGGGAAAGGGGGATACCTAAGTCAGTTGGAAAAGGGGGATACCAGTCAGTTGTAAAGGGGGATACTAGTCAGTTGTAAAGGGGGATACCTAGTCAGTTGTAAAGGGGATACCTAGTCAGTTGTAAGGGGATACCTAAGTCAAGTTGTAAAGGGGATACCTAGTCAGTTGGAAAAGGGATTAACCTAGTCAGTTGGAAAAAGGGATACAAGTCAGTTGGAAAAGGGGATACCTAGTCAGTTGTAAACTGAATGTATTTCAACTGAAATGTGTCTTCCTCATTTAACCCAACCCCTCTGAATCAGAGAAGAATGTGTTCTTCCTCATTTAACCCAACCCCTGAATCAGAGAGGTGGGTGTCTTCCTCATTTTAACCCAAACCCCTCGAATCAGAGAGGTTGTGTTCTTCCTATTTAACCCCAAGCCCCTCTGAATCAAGAAGAGATGTGTCTTCCTCATTACGCCAACCCCTCTGAATCAGAGAGGTGTGTCTTCCTCATTTTTAACCAACCCCTCTGAAATCAGAAGAGATTGTCTTCCTCATTTAACCCAACCCTCTTGAATCAGAAGAGATGTGTCTTCCTCATTTAACCAACCCGCTCTGAAATCAGAGAGAATGTGTCTTCCTCATTTAACCGCAACCCTCTGCCACTCCAAAGAGAGATTGTCTTCCTCATTTAACCAACCCCCCTCTGAATCAGAGAGGTGTGTTTCCTCATTTAACCCACATCCTCTGAATAGGAGAGGTGTGTCTCCTCATTTTAACCTCAACCCCTGCTGAATCAGAGAGGTGTGTCTTCCTCATTTAACCCAACCCTTCTGAATCAGAGAGGTGTGTCTATCCCTCATTTACCCAACCCCTACTCTGAATAGAGAGATGTGTCCTTCTCATTTAACCCAACCCTCTGAATCCAGAGAGGTGTGTCTTCCTCATTTTACCAACACTCTTGAATCAGAGAGGTGTGTCTTCCTCATTTAACCCAACCCCTCTGAATCAGAGAGGTGTGTCTTTCCTCATTTTACACTCTCGGCAGACCCCTCTGAATCAGGGGTGGTGGTCTCCTCATTTAACCACCAACCCTCTGAATCAGAGGAGAATGTGTCTTCATCATTTAACCGCAACCCCTCTGAATCAGAGAGATGGTCTTCCTCATTTAAACCCCAACCTCCCTCTGAATCAGAGAGGTGTTCTTCCTCATTTAAACCAAACCCTGAATCCGAGAGGTGGTGGTCTTCTCA
>NW_019942608.1:394003-419396 GCF_002910315.2 Salvelinus sp. IW2-2015 | reverse complement strand
TTATTTGTCAGACGTTGGATTACCGTTGGAATCACATTACACAGCACTGTAATGAGAGTTCCCTGATTGCATTAGCCTAAACCTAACCTTAGAGTTATCTTTCATACCATAGACTTAAATAATGATATATGATTATAAAATATAATTATACATGTATATATAATATATAATACATAACTATATAATTATATATTACATACTCAAAGCTTAGTATGAACAATACAGAGAGTAGCCTATAGGCTTTATTTCCCCCATGTATGTGAATTCTATTGGTCCTTATAACAATGTAGGGTATAGGATAGCATGTTAATTTTAGGTCAACAAAACAAAAAAGACGATCAAATGATACTATTGTCATGGTGTAATACCATATAAATATCAGAATACATATAATATCCTTATAACACTTTCTTCTTCGATAATTCCATGCTATGGCTAGGCTAAAGGCAAATATTGGCTTTTTGTATGAATACCTAACGAAACACTTTTTAATATCCAATGATCTGATGATTTGGTCTGAGTTTTGACTAAAGGAAATATGACACCTGTACTATAGCTTTCATTTTGCTCCACTGATAAAGCGCAGTGCATAATGCTAAGTTGAGTGGAATCCTACTTCCACTTAAGTGACATTTTCACTTAGTCTCCCATTGATTTGTCTCTTAGTGGAATAGCAATTCAGGTGTACTGCAAGATTGATTGAAGGATATGGTTGCAAATCTATGTACCTAATGGCAGCATGTTCATCCTAAAGGCCTAACACAGGTCATGCAAATACCGCTTCTGATATAATGCTGCTTTTCCTGCAACTTTTCTAGGTCGAACTAGAGGGGATCCCATACAAACACAGAGAGAGATATGTTTGAACACACACACACACACACACACACACACACACACGCACACACACACGCACACGCACGCGCACACGCACGCGCATTCAGACACACACTTACACATTTTCTTAAAACAGTGTTACTAGTACAGGTACGTACACAAGCTCTAAACTGACCAACACATCTTTTAACAAGGGGGATTCATTCTGTCCATCTTTCATCTTCAGCTCT
This sequence comes from Salvelinus sp. IW2-2015, assembly GCF_002910315.2. Classification (NCBI taxonomy): domain Eukaryota; kingdom Metazoa; phylum Chordata; class Actinopteri; order Salmoniformes; family Salmonidae; genus Salvelinus; species Salvelinus sp. IW2-2015. Next base: position 418,329 of record NW_019942608.1, on the reverse strand, counting down.
TCCTTAGCCTTGGATAAAGGGGCGGTGAAGCATCATGGCGATCTGATTGGTTGATTGGAGAGGTGTTGCTAGCGTCTCTGTGTAATATGGTTTGTGTTAGTGGAACTGGGGGAGGCGGGAGGAGGAGGGGGGTCGAGATGGTTGGAGTGCCAGGGGTCTAAGTGCAAAGGTCAGAGGTGTAGACCTCACACTTTTTTAGGGGGAGGAGCCAGCTTGATGATCTCGTCTTCAGAGGGTTGGCGAATGATATCTGAGGAGAGAGAAAGAGAAAGAAAAAAGAGTAAAGTCTCAGTAAAAGTTGAATGTTTTTTGTCAGAGGGAATGCGTGTGAGCTTGTCACCTTTGTATTTCTTGGCGGAGGGGATGCGTGTGAGCTTGGTGTCGATCTCGTCGTCCTCAGAGATCTTGAGTACGGTGGTGCGATACTCAATGACCCGGGTCAGCAGGTCTGGTCGTCGTGATATCTCAAAGATGTGCTCGATGTACGACAGGTTATCTATAAGACGGGCAACATAGGGTGATCATTTTTGAGGTGCAAAACAGCAAAGATCTGTGCAAGAATACAAATTGTAATATGAAAGTGATTTCATTTGAAACGTTTCTTAAACGTGCGTTATAAGATCTTCGCTCGTTTGCGCCATGAAACGACCCTCCATCCCTCCCTCTCCTCCGTCCCCTTCCTCTCTCTCTGCATCTCTCACACTGTGCCAGTTTGTCATTCCTCTCCTGGTCACTCTCCACTCCTAGAGCCCTATAAAATCCGTGTTGCGGAGAACGTTGACGGAATCCCATTTACACGGAATTCAACAATGTTCCAAAATGTATTGACCTCAGTAGGAACTCAACTACATGTATTGAACTTATTTGAAAATGTGTGAATTTACCCAAGTAAATCATAAGACATGAACAACATGCATCGGTGGTTCGTACTTTCCTGCAACTTTCTGAAACGGCACAGGAACGCCGAAGTCTGTGTGTATGTGTGCGGTGCACGCATATACTTTGTGTAGCCGCTAGCAATGATGATGCTAATGATAACATCTTCTGGTAGAGATGAAAAGGTTCCCCAAAAACCTTCTCAATTAAACTACAATTTAGCCTATCTGGCAGAATGATATCGTGATTATTTGCATCAATCCTGTGGCCATTTGTTTTGCAAACTCTGCAATCAGGTGAACACTACAGAAACATCGCTAACAAAACTACGGTCTCTGGCTGGTGTGCACATGAATTAAAGGGTAACCACACCCCAAAATCTAAATTCCTTCGATTTTTCCCAGACCTCAAAAGTGGTCTCCTGATGTGGTTTAAGCATTGTTGTGGAGTTCGGGAAAATTTTGGGGAAAAAACTAAACGGAATCAGGCAAAAAAGACAACAGATTTTATAGGGCCCTACACTCCCCTCCATCTCTCCCTCCCTCTCTCCCTTCCTCCTCCTCCCTTCCCTTCCCAAATGTTGAAAAAAACTCTCCCTCTCTCACCCTGTGCCAGCTTTTCGTTTTTCTCCAGGTAGTTGAACCACTCCTTGGAGGAGGTGATTGTGTTGCTCTGGTCTTCTGTGATGTCCTCCTTGCAGGCTGACTTGAGTTGGTCCAAGTCCTCGTTGGTGATGTTCTCAGACAGGTCACTGAGCAAAGAACTGTACTCCGACATGGTCTGAGGGAGGGAGGGCAGGAAGGGAGGGCAGAAGGGAGGGCAGGAAGGGAAAGAGAGAAGAGAGAGAGCTGTTAGCTAATTTTGAAACAGTGAACCTTAAACACATACTTTGCATCAAAGTATGAGCGTGTGGCTACCTTTCTTTAGTGTGTCAATTTTCTTTTCTCTAGACATTACCCCTAACCACTGTCCTACAGTCAGTTGTATTTCCAACTCCCTAATGGTTACAGTTTGGGTTGTGTAATCTGATCCTACATCTGTGGTTAGGGGAAACATCTCTCTAGAGAGGAAGAGAGAAAAAGAGAGAGCAGGGGGAGCAACAGAGAAAGAGAGCGAGATAGATAGAGAGAGAGAGAGAGAGCGAGATAGATATACAGATAGAGAGAGAGAAATAGAAAGATGAGAGCGAATGGGAGATAGAGAATAGAAGAGTAAGATAGAATGGGGAGCACAGAAGCAGTCCTTCTATTCTATTGGATCTCTCCGGTAAAGTCAGGGAACTCTGTAGATGGGAGGCTGGAACGTGGCTATACTTACTACTAAGCCACACAAACATCAATACACATCAATACACTGTATGCGTCCGGGACTGTTAATATGACAATATTTAGCTGTTGAGTGACACTGTGGTGCCGATGTGACAATGCACCTGATAAGATTATCCTCTTTGTGAAAGAATGTATTTGATGTGGGTGACTGAGTTTTGAGTAACAGTGTGACAGTAACTGAGTGTTTTTCAGGTGTTTCCTGTGTGTGTGTGTGTGTGTGTGTGTACTGTATGTGTGTGTGTGTGCTCTTGTACAATGGCATCTACCTACAATAAAAGGTAACGCACACAGCACACACATACAGCTGTCTTGCCTTGAAAAGGAGAAGAAGAATTCTTGGTGGATCTCTCCGAATGCGACTTGTGTGTGTGCATGTGTGTATTAGAGGAGGCTGGTGGGAGGAGCTATAGGAGGACGGTCCCATTGTAATGGCTGGACTAGAATAAATGGAACGGTATCAAACACATCAAACATATGGAAACCAGAGGTTTGACTCCATTCCATCAATTCCATTCCAGCCATTACAATGAGCCTGTCCTCCTATAGCTCCTCCCACCAGCTCCACTGATGTGTATGTATGATTAACAAGGCTCAGGGATGACCTAAATACTAGAGGTGTCATACTCTCTTCTACCAGGAGAGGGCAGTGATCCATATACAGACCCAATGGTACACCTAACAGTACGCCCAATGGTGTGTGTGTGTGTGTGCGCGCATCAATGGATGTCTTCTCCCTCCCTTAGTCATCTTTCTCCTGACAGACACTGTTACGCGGTCAGTTTGTGTCATTTTCCCTTAAATGGTGAAGGTTATGATAGGGTGTGGGTGAAATGAACCTAGATCTGTGACTAAGGGAGAGCAATAAAACAACAGTGTGTTTTACTGGCCCTGCCGCCCCCCCCGCACCCCACCCCTCCAGCCACACATAGTCATTTCCTTAAATGTCACATTCATCTCCCCTCAATTCAAAACAGTTTTCAGTCAACAAAGAGAGAGTGTTGCGTGGGATAATACACTCCTAGCGCCGGGTGAATGGAAAATGGAATGCAGTGCAGGTGTGTGTGTGTATTTGTTCAGATGAGTGTGAGTGCGTGCGTCAATCTGTCTGTCTGTCTGTCTGTCTGTCTGTCTGTCTGTCTGCCTGTCTGTCTGTCTGTCTGTCTGTCTGTCTGTCTGTCTGTCTCTGTCTGTCTGTCTGTCTGTCTGTCTGTCTGTGTGGCCCTCTCTCCCTTTCCCTGTAACCCTAAAGGGTCTCTCTATTGCAACACAATAAACCAGCCCTGCTTTTGTGTGTGTGGAGAAATACAACACGAGACGATGATCTATTCTATTCCTTTCTAGTCTATTTCTCTCCCCTTATCTCTCTCTTTTTCTCCCCGTCTCACTCGCTCTCTCGACTCTTCATCTCTCTCTCTCTCCATGCCTCCTACCTCCCTCTCCCTCTTTCTTAACCCCCCCCCGTTCTCTAGGATGAGGCTGACACTGCTTCCACACATAGTAGGGCCACTGTCTACCTCACATTCTCATGAACACAAACATGCTTTTGTCTGCTGCTCTCTGTCTCTCTACTCTCCCTCCACCCCTCCCTCCCTCCTCTATCCAGTGTGTGGAGGGTGAATGGGGGAGAGACGTCTGCTGGTCTCTTCTGTCTCTCTACTATCTCCCTCTCTCGCTCACTCCCTCCACCCCTCTATCCAGTGTAAGGAGGGTGGAGAGGGGGGACAAGGACGCCAGCCTAGCCCAGAGCCCCTCTCCCCCGTGAGTAAACTCCTAAATCTACCCCTGGCAGCCATCTGGCCTAGCCCAAGCAAAACGGGTTCCAACAGTATTCAAAGTAATTTCAAACACTGCATCTGTGCTTCATTGAGCTTAACTGGCTTCATGGACCAAGAGAATAGTTTCAAATCTGTAATCCCCGCCCATCTGACACTAGGCAGGCTAGAGCAAAGTTATTGGAGTTTTAAATAGTATTTGAACCAGTTCTGGCTGCTCTAGAGCCTAGACACCATATAGACTGTTCAGTTGACTAGAGAGCAATGCCACTGTGCTATTATCCACCTCGCAACAAGACCTACTGTTCTCACACATACAGTTGAAGTCGGAAGTTTACTACACCTTAGCCAAATACATTTAAACTCAGTTTTTCACAATTCCTGACATTTAATCCTAGTAACAATTCCTGTCTTAGGTCAGTTAGGATCACCACTTTATTTTAGGAATGTGAAATGTCAGAATATAGTAGAGAGAATGATTTATTTCAGGCTTTTATTTCTTTCATCAACCATTCCCAGTGGGTCAGAAGTTTACATTACCACTCAATTAGTATTTGGTAGCATTGCTTTAAATTGTTTAACTTTTCAATTAGTATTTGGTAGCATTGCCTTTAAATTGTTTAACTTGGGTCAAACGTTTCGGGTAGCCTTCCACCAGCTTCCCACAAAAAGTTGGGTTCATTTTGGCCCATTCCTCCTGACAGAGCTGGTGTAACTGTGTCAGGTTTGTAGCCTCCTTGCTCACACACGCTTTTTTCAGTTCTTCCCACATATTTTCTATAAGATTGAGGTCAGGGCTTTGTGATGGCCACTCCAATACCTTGACTTTGTTGTCTTCAAGCCATTTTGCCACAACTTTGGAAGTATGCTTGGGGTCAATTGTTTGCATTTGGAAGACCCATTTGCGACCAAGCTTTAACTTCCTAACTGATGTCTTGAGATGTTGCTTCCAAATATCCACATCACTTTCCCTCCCTCATGATGGCATCTTATTGTGGAAGTGCACCAGTCCCTCCTCTGCAGCAAAGCACCCCCACAACATTGATGCTTGCCACCCCGTTGCTTTCACGGTTGGAATGGTGCTCTTCGGCTTGCAAGCCTCCCCCTTTTTCCTCCAAACATAACAATGGTCATTCTGGCCAAACAGTTCTATTTTTGTTTCATCAGACCAGAGGACATTTCTCCAAAAAGTACGATCTTTGTCCCCATGTGCAGTTGCAAACCGTAGTCTGGCTATTTTTTAATGGCGGTTTTGGAGCAGTGGCTTCTTCCTTGCTGAGCGGCCTTTCAGGTTATGTCGATATAGGAGGACTCGTTTTACTGTGGATATAGATACGTTTGTACCGGTTTCCTCCAGAATCTTCACAAGGTCCTTTGCTGTTGTTCTGGGATAGATTTGCACATTTCGCACCAAAGTGCAATCATCTCTAGGAGAAAGAACACGTCTCCTTCCTGAGCGGTATGACGGCTGCGTGGTCCCATGGTGTTTATACTTGCATACTATTGTTTGTACAGATGAACGTGGTAYCTTCAGGCGTTTGGAAAAAGGATGAACCAGACTTGTGGAGGTCTACAATTTTTTTTCTGAGGTCTTGGCTGATTTCTTCTGATTTTCCCATCATGTCAAGCAAGGAGGCACTGAGTTTGAAGGTAGGCCTTGAAATACATCCACAGGTACACCTACAATTGACTCAAATGATTAGCCTATCAGAAGATTCTAAAGCCATGACATGATTTTCTGAAATTTTCCAAGCTGTTTAAAGGCACAGTCAACTTAGTGTATGTAAACTTCTGACCCACTGGAATTGTCATACAGTGAATAATAAGTGAAATAATCTGTCTGTAAACAATTGTTGGAAAAATTACTTGTGTCATGCACAAAGTAGATGCCAAAACTATAGTTTGTTAACAAGAATTTTGTGGAGTGGTTGAAAACGAGTTTTAATGACTCCAACCTAAGTGTATGTAAACTTCCGACTTCACCTGTACACGTGTGCACGCACACAGGCAGGCACGCAGACACACACACACACAGGCACACATACAATTGTCATGGAGCTAAAGGAAACAGCGGCCAAACTATGAGGGTAAAAACATGCCTCACACACCTGTTGAACCATATTTCTCACTGTGAGCCATGCAAGAGGGGGCAAAGTGAGAGCGATTGAGTATTCTCCTCTCTCTCACGGTCCCCCTTTCTCTTTCTCTCTGACTCCCCTCCCCCCTCGCTCTCTCACTCTCTCCCTTTCTTTCGCCCTCTCTCTCTCTCTAGCGCCATCACTCTATTGCAATAGCTACTCAACCTTTGGATGCCTGTTCTCTATTGCTGGGTGAGTGAGGGGTGTGCTCGTCAAATAGAGCTAAGGGACCTGTATGGTCCGTTTGTGTGTGTGAGTTTGTGTGTGTGTCTGAGTGGGGGGCATGTCACTGTCTGGCTAAACAGGCGGCACCATACACACCGACACAGACACTACACTGTTGTAAGAATAATTACCAACCTCCCCTTTATTGCCCACACACACCACTACTACTACCACCACTACCCAAACTCCATTCACTCTTCACACTGCTCAAGTTGCCATGGAGACCAGGCCCTGCTTTGTCTTTCAGCCCGGAGACTGTTACCTAGCGACCAGGGAAAGTTCCACTCTACCCCAGAAGCTCCTGGTGCGAGAGAGTGAGAAAGGGCTAGCGGGATAGAGAGAGAGAAGGAGAAGGAGAGAAAGAGTAGAGAGTAGAGTGTTGAGCTTTTGAATGTGACAACATGGTGCCAATGTGACTATGGCGACAACGTCTGACTAATGTCAACACAGACACACAGACACACACACTAACACACAGGCTCACTGTTCGACAGCTCCGTGACGAATATATTTTGTGTGTGTGTGTGGGGGGGGGCTTTTGAACCATGTGCCTCAAAGCTTGACCAGGCTAAAATGGCAAAAATGCGATCTTTATATGTAACCATGACAACCACGTTACTGTGAGCTGCAAAAATCACTCTGACCGGGATTTAGGAAGGGAATAAAACACCTCCATTTCTCTCTCTCGCTCTCTCTACCGCTATCCCTCCCTCTCAATCGACCTGTGTTCTCCTTTTCTCTAATCTGCCTCTCTCTCTCACGCTCTCTTTACCCCCGCTTCCTCTGTTATGTGTTGCTCTCTGTCTGCCTCTCTCTCCCCCTCTCACTATTTTGCCCCTATTTTGTTTCATAGGGCATGATGACATGGCTCCCTCCCTCCCTCCTCCCCTCTCACTTTCAGTATCTCTATGCCTGCTTTGTTGTCTCTCTATCAGCCGTTCTCTTGAATCTCTCACTCACTATTAAACCCCACTTCTCCGATAACTTTTCTAAACTCAATCCCTCCATGCCAGCCCCACTTTTCCTCTCGACTACAGTATTACAGTCATCTCGTAAAAATGATTGGCATCCTTGATAAAGATGAGTAAAAAATTGTGTCTCAAATAGATAATATAAATTCTGAGCTATATTGTATGCTCAAAAAACCTGGACAGTTCTATTATTTTATACTTATACAATTGTTTAGAGAAAGAGATTTTGTTGAACAAGTAATCGTTTTTATCTCAAAATGATAGGTGTCAAAAGGATTGGCACCGCTGTTTTCAATACTTTGTGCAACCTCCCTTTGCGAGGATAATGGCACTTAGCCTTTTCACAGTATATCATGTTTTTGAGATTGGAGATCACACTGGGAGGAATCTTAGACCATTCTGGCATACAAAATATTTCCAGATCCTTGATATCCTTCAGTGTACGCATACGGACCCCAGGTTTTCAATGGGTTCAAGTCCGGAGATCTTTGTGGATTTTGATGTGTGCTTGGGGTCATTGTCTTGCTGGAAGATCCACTTGAGGCCAAGTTTCAGCCTCCTGGCAGAGGCAACCAGGTTTTCAGCTAAAATGTCCTGGTAATGGGTAAAGTCCATGATGCCATTGACCTTAACAAGTGCCCCAGGACCAATGCAAGCGAAACAGCCCCGTAACATCAATGATTCATCACCATATGTTACAGTAGTTATGAGGTCCTTTTCTGCATATGCATCGTTCTTTAAATGCCAAACCCACCACTGGTTTGCGTGACCATAGAGCCCTATTTTTGTCTCATCACTCCAGGTGTTTACATTTGTTGTTGCGCTTAACAGGCTTTATCCCCCTAGCAACTCTTCCAAAGAGCCTATTGGAATGGAGGTGGCGTCTAATTGTAGTTTTGGAATCTTGGTGACCCCAAGATGCCACCAAGTTCTGTTATTCTCCAACTGTGGCCCTTGAATTTTTACTTGCCTCTCGAACCATCTTCCTCAGTATACGTGGGACAAGATACAAATGCGTCCTTTACCAGGCACGTTTACCACTGTTCCAGTGGTTTTAAACATCTTAATTACTGCACTCATAGCGGTATCTTTTTTTTGTTGACGTTTTTTTTTAACCGATTGTCTGATTTATGAAAATCCACAAACATTTGTCTCTTTTCGTCTGTGAATTCCTTGCCTTTCACAATGGTGATGGATGACAAATGGATTTTACATGCGTATTACCTCATTTTATATCCCAGTGAAACAGGAAGCCATGGAAGGCCACAATACAGTTCCTTAAAGCGGCAATCAGCAGTAGAAACAATAATTAAGCATCCTACCCGCCCCATTTCAGTAAAAAGTTGAGGGATGGGGCTGGAAAAATGTAACCACTCTCAACTAAATTTTATAGAGCTATGGGTGCAAGGACTGACCATCCAGGATATTACTATTATAGGTTTAACCATGTTTTGAGGCTATATATATATTTATACACTTACTTTGTTTACAAACATTTTAGTTCAACAACCTTATACAGTGCATTTGGAAAGTATTCAGACCACTTGACTTTTTCCACATTTTGTTACGTTACAGCCTTATTCTAAAATGGATGAAATCGTTTCCCCCCCCTCATCAATCAACACACAATACCACAGAATGACAAAGCAAAAACAGTTTTGACATTTTGGCACATTTATTAAATATATGTTTTGGTACCCTTCTCCAGATCTGTGCCTCGACACAATCCTGTCCTTGAGATGTTTCAGTTTGTGTGTAGATTGATGAGGGAGGAAAAAACAAGTGAATCCATTTTAGAATAAGCATGTAAACGTAACAAATTGTGGAAAATGTCATGGGGTCTGAATACTTTCTGAATGCACTGTACACAGTCATGTAACACTGGTCATTTTAATCATGTTTACATACAGTGGGGAGAACAAGTATTTGATACACTGCCGATTTTGCAGGTTTTCCTACTTACAAAGCATGTAGAGGTCTGTCATTTTTATCATAGGTACACTTCAACTGTGAGGAGACGGAATCTAAAACAAAAATCACGAAAATCACATTGTATATTTTTAAGTAATTAATTTGCATTTATTGCATGACATAAGTATTTGATACATCAGAAAAGCAGAACTTAATATGGTACAGAAACCTTTGTTTGCAATTACAGAGATCATAGGTTTCCTGTAGTTCTGACCAGGTTTGCACACACTGCAGCAGGGCCCACTCCTCCATACAGACCTTCTCCAGATCCTTCAGGTTTCGGGGCTGTCGCTGGGCAATACGGACTTCACGTCCCTCCAAAGATTTTCTATTGGGTTCAGGTCTGGAGACTGGCTAGGCCACTCCAGGACCTTGAGATGCTTCTTACGGAGCCACTCCTTAGTTGCCCTGGCTGTGTGTTTCGGGTCATTGTCATGCTGGAAGACCCAGCCACGACCCATCTTCCATGCTCTTACTGAGGGAAGGAGGTTGTTGGCCAAGATCTCGCGATACATGGCCCCATCCATCCTCCCTCAATACGGTTGCAGTCGTCCTGTCCCCTTTGCAGAAAAGCATCCCCAAAGAATGATGTTTCCACTCCATGCTTCACGGTTGGGATGGTGTTCTTGGGTCGTACTCATCCTTCTTCTTCCTCCAAACACGGCGAGTGGAGTTTAGACCAAAAAGCTCTATTTTTGTTCATCAGACCACATGACCTTCTCCCATTCCTCCTCTGGATCATCCAGATGGTCATTGGCAAACTTCAGACGGGCCTGGACATGCGCTGGCTTGAGCAGGAGGAACTTGCGTGCGCTGCAGGATTTTTATCCATGACGGCGTAGTGTGTTTCTAATGTTTTCTGTGAGACTGTGGTCTCAGCTCTCTCAGGTCATTGACCAGGTCCTGCCGTGTAGTTCTGGGCTGATACCTCACCTTCCTCATGATCATTGATGCCCCATGAGGTGAGATCTTGCATGGATCCCCAGACCGAGGGTGATTGACCGTCATCTTGAACTTCTTCCATTTTCTAATAATTGCGCCAACAGTTGTTGCCTTCTCACCAAGCTGCTTGCCTATGTTCCTGTAGCCCATCCCAGCTTTGTGCAGGTCTACAATTTTCCCTGATGTCCTTACACAGCTCTCTGGTCTTGGCCATTGTGGAGAGGTTGGAGTCTGTTTGATTGAATGTGTTTTGACAGGTGTCTTTTATACAGGTAACGAGTTCAAACAGGTGCAGTTAATACAGGTAATGAGTGGAGAACAGGAGAGCTTCTTAAAGAAAAACTAACAGGTCTGTGAGAGCCGGAATTCTTACTGGTTGGTAGGTGATCAAATACTTATGTCATGCAAAAAATTCAAATTAATTACTTAAAAATCATACAATGTGATTTTCTGGATTTTTGTTTTAGAATCCGTCTCTCACAGTTGAAGTGTACCTATTATAAAAATTACAGACCTCTACATGCTTTGTAAGTAGGAAAACCTGCAAAATCGGCAGTGTATCAAATACTTGTTCTCCCCACTGTACCTTTTAACCCACTTTATATGTATATAATGTATTCTAGTCAAGGCCTATCCTATTTAACTATTGCTGTACATATACCATTCTACCCTATGTATTACACTAAATACAGTACTAGTCAAAAGTTTGGACACCTAGTCATTCCAGGGTTTTTCTTTATTTTGACTATTTTCTACATTGTAGAATAATAGTGAATACATCAAAACTATGAAATAACACATATGGAATCATGTAGTAACCAAAAAAGTGTTAAGAAAATCTAAATATAATTTATATTTGAGATTCTTCAAAGTAGCCACCCTTTGCCTTGAGGACAGCTTTGCACACTCTTGGCATTCTCTCAACCAGCTTCACCTGGAAAGCTTCCGATGAAGTGGATGCTAAGCTACAGGACTGTTTCGCTAGCACAGACTGGAATGTTCAGGGATTCATCGGATAACATTGAGGAGTTTACCACATCAGTCACCGGCTTCATTAATAAGTGCTTCAATGATGTTGTCCCCACAGTGACCATACGTACATATCCCAACCAGAAGCCATGGATTGCAACATCCGCACTGAGTTAACGGGTCGTGTCATACTGCGGCACACCTTGCGTGCTGCCGCAGCATTCTGTGGCACGTCATTTACTTGTCAGCCATTTTTTCTGTTACTGCAAGTTATTGCTAGTTTGACCACCAGAGGGCATCCTTGAGAAGCCTTGATAGTTTTCCGTATTGGCATTACCAGAGAATTTAAAACCTCTTTTTGTAATAACATAGTATTTGGGAGTGATTTTAAGAAATTTGGCTTAATTAATTTAATTAATATTATGGTGTTTATATTCAGAGAAAAACGAAAAACAAAACCCTCTGGGTTTCCGTTAGGATGGAATGGAAAATATGGCTCTGTACAACGTGACGGTTGGGAGTAGGCTACAGGATTGGAGGATTCTAAATTGTTTGCCTTTATTAGACAACTTTGTTCCAATATTTCTGTAAATCAGTGATATTTATTCCCATAGTAATTCATTATGGATCCATACCTAAATCAACATCTGCATTTTGAGTATTTTTTGTCATTATTTTATTAACGAAATGGGTTTATTTGTTTTATTAGGCTACTGTGCAGTCTACAATACATACTGTAGTAAAACATGGGAAAGTGCCTAATTCCTTACATAAGGGAGAGCAGGCCATGTCTATACTACAGAATGCAGGGCACGCAGGAGACCGGTGTTATTTCATAGTTGTGACGTCTTCACTATTATTCTACAATGTCGAAAATAGTAAAAATAAAGAAAAATCCTGGAATGAGTAGGTGTGTCCAAACTTTTGACTGGTACTTGCTTAATTAATTAGATTAATATTATGTTTTTTCTATTCCAAGAAAAACGAAAAACCCTGGGTTTCCATTCAGATGGAACGGAAAATATGGCGCTGTACGTGGCGGTCGGCAGTACAGCACTGGGCTATTTAGCTCAAGAATCCCCGCAGGGCACGAGGAAGGAGTAGGCTGTCCTTGTAAATAAGAATTTGTTCTTAACGGACTTGCCTAGTTAAATAAAGGTTACACTAAGAGCATAACATTTCTGAACCCTATTTTTCTAATTCTAGTCTAACCAATACCCAAATGGAGATTAAGTGAAAATAAAAATCTCATTGATTTGTCAAGACCAGTCCCCATGCTTGCCTCAGAGTAGAGCAAAACAGTGCTAAAATAGTTGTAGGCTTTTGCTTCTAACTTTTATATGCTCTTTTTTTATATGCCATCAAGATGTTTTGGCAAGAGAAATTGACGATACAACAAATACATTGATCATCTCAGCAAGGTTTTACCTGTGATCGTGGAGCTGGGTGGAAGTGTGACTAAAATGTAGTTTATATAAACATCTGCATTTTGAATGTCTTTTTTCTAGTTATTTTATTAACGAAAGCATAAAGACGTTGATGAAGAAATACTGTACTGCTGTTTTGAGTTAGAAATGTAACACTTCAGAGTACTTAAGCATCGAATACATTTCAAGTTGAGGGATTTTCACAACAGTAGCCAGGTTATAAAAAGTCTATTGTTCTGCTGTTTTCAAAATGCCTCCAGTTGTTCATCACTACTGTAAATAAAAACACAGCATCTTGTTTACATTCTTTATTGTGTCACAATAAAGACGTTTGGGATTTACAAATGTGCACTTTTAATTATTAGTTATATTGTTTTAGTTGGAACGTGCAGACTTTTTTCTGTAAATGATTGTTTTATGTAGGATGCTACATTTTTGACCAGTTGCAATTGTAAGTAGGCCTAATAAAAAAAATCCTAATTTTATTAGGCTGTTAAGCCTCATAACCTACCTCAGCCAGTTAAGTTATTTTATATAGGTCTAGGCTCCGAAGAAATAGACTCAAATTAAGCCCTCTTGTTGTTTGTAAAGTCAAATTAAAATGAAGATTATTGTTGAAATTAATTGCTCGACTGGTGTAGGTTTTCTCCATCTGTTGGTGTGCAACACTTGCATAACAAGTTAGCTATATTTTCAGCACCAGCCACTGTTCACCTCCTATTGATTGCGCTGCGGTTTCCGCCAGTTGTTTTTTAAATTGAACCTTTATTTAACTAGGCAAGTCAGGTAAGAACAAATTCTTATTTACAATGAAGCCCTACCCCGGCCAAACCCGGATGACGCTGGGCCAATTGAGCGCTGCCCTATGGCACTCCCAATCACAGTCGGATGTGATACAGCCTGAATTCGAACCAGGGACTGTAGTAAAGCCTTTTGCACCGAGATGCAGTGCCTTAGACCGCTGCACCACAATATATATATACTATATACAGTATATATATTTTTCAGAACATTAACCGTGTGTAGGTAGATACGTGTGTAGGTAGATGTGGAAAGATAGATACAAATATTTCTTGCCAAGTCTGAGGAACACTGAGGGGGGAGGGGGTCTCACACCTAGCTCAAGTGTGGAGGGTCACATAGCTCAATTGGGGGGTTCACACCTAGCTCGCTATTAGACCATTCTTTATTAAAGGATGAATAGTCCTATTGTTCAGCTAATGAGCCATCCTGCTATCGCTTGTGAAAACTAATATTATACTTTTTCCCCTTTTCCACATGTTAAACGATTCCAATTGATAAAGTGTTTTTAGCCACAATCCGCCCCAACCCCCATTAATACATTTGGGTACAGTCGATAGCGTGCTGGACTCGGGCTAGAGGGTTGAGGTTCGAAACCTGCTCCCTGCTTGTTTCATTACATTATTATGCCTGGTCTCAGAGCAAATAGCCTGGATTGTTACTCCCGTCTCGTTCCTCTCTCTCTTCCACGTGTCATTCAGCACACTTGTGGGTGCTGGCAGAAGAACTGTTTTTTTATTCTGTATATATGAAACTACAAATCAGCCTTTACTTAAATCATTGTTTCAGTTATTGCATAGTTACAATGTGTAATCATTGACTGGTCCCAGGAGCAGGTGGTAAACACTGTTGAAGTGTATAATTGTTAACTACGTATATACATGCAGACACAGCATCATTCAAATAATGGAGTTTATACACCTGTATTGGATATGAACTGGGAAAAAACTTGCTAAGTAGCGATTTTCGTAAATTACTTTATGACAAAGAAATATGCGCAATCGTTTGTCTCTACATTACTAACATTAATATAATATAATATATTATATATAATATAATATAATATAATATATATATATATATATATATATATATATACAGTGAGAAACAAGTATTTGATACACTGCCGATTTGCAGTTTTCCTACTTACAAAGCATGTATGAGGCTGTCATTTTTACATAGGTACACTTCAACTATAGAGACGGAATCTAAAACAAAAATCCAGAAAATACCATTGTATGATTTTAAGTATAATTGCATTTAATTGCATGACATAATATTTGATACATAGAAAAGCAGAACTTAATATTTGGTACAGAAACCTTTGTTTGCATTACAGAATCATACGTTTCCTGTTAGTTCTTGACTAGGTTTGCACACACTGCAGCAGGGATTTTGGCCACTCCTCCCTACAGATCTTCTCCAGATCCTTCAGGTTTCGGGGCTGTCGCTGGCAAACGGACTTTCAGCTCCCTCCAAAGATTTTCTATTGTTCAGGTCTGGAGACTGGCTAGCCACTCCAGGACCTTGAATGCTTCTTACGGAGCCACTCCTTAGTTGCCATGCTGTGTGCTTCGTGTCGTGTCATGCTGAAGACCCGCCACGACCCATCTTTCAACTGCCTTACGAGAAGGAGGTTGTTGCGCCAAATCTCGCGATACATGGCCCCACCATTCCTCCCCTCAATTACGGATGCAGCCGTCCTGTCCCCCCTTTGCAGAAAAGCATCCCCAAAGAATGATCGTTCCTCCCCCCATTACTTCACGCGTGGATCGGATGTCTGGGGTTGTACTCATACTTCCTTCGTTCCGTCCAAACACGCGAGTGGATTAGACACAAAAAGCTCTATATTTGTTCTCATCAGACCCACATGTGACCCTTCTCCCATTCCCCTCTGGGATCATCCCAGATGGTCTATTGGCAACCTTCGATACGGGCCTGGACATGCACTGCTTTAAAGCAGGGGATACCTTGCGGTGCGACTGCAGGATTTTAACGATCCATGACGGCGTAAGTGTATAATGTTCTTCTTGAGGACTGGTCGTCCCCACCTCTCTTCAGGTCATGTGACCAAGTCCTTGCGTGTGTATCGAGTCTGATTCCCTCACCTTCTGATGATACATGATGCCCCACGAAGGTGAAAATCCTTGCATGGAGCCCCAGACCGAGGATCTTGACTCCGTCATCTTAGAACTTTCCTTCCATTTTAATTAGCGCCCGAAACCATGTTTTTCCTTCTCACCAACCAACTGCTGCTCCTATTGTCCCTGTAGCCCATCCCAGCCTTGTTGGCAGCGTCAAACAATGTTATCCCGAGTCCTATCACAGCTCTCTGTCTCTATTCCGTGAGATTGAATCTGTTTATTAGTTGTGGACAGTGTCTTTTATACAGTAACGACTCAACACAGTCAGTACATACAGTAATGATGAGAGCACAGAGGCTTCTTAAAGAAAAACTAACAAGTCTGTAGACCGAATCTATAACTGGTCTGGTAGGTGATCAAATACTTATGTCATGCAATAAAATGCAAATTAATTATTTAAAAATCATACAATGTGATTTTCTGGATTTTTGTTTTAGATTCCGTCTCTCACAGTTGAAGTGTACCTATGATAAAAATGACAGACCTCTACATGCTTTGTAAGTAGGAAAACCTGCAAAATCGGCAGTGTATCAAATACTTGTTCTCCCCACTGTATATACATATTCCTCTCAATTGTAAATGTTTTGCTTGACTCGTTATGACGTTTTAACTACTTACCTTTGCTTCCCCCGTAATGTTTTGTCAGCCATCTTTGCTGAAGAAAGTCACCAGGGAGCGGTGGCCCGCGTCAAATTCGTCATTGGAATCACTCGGTATGATTGGTCATACAAAAACCTTGGGACCCAAATGCATAATGAGGGCTCTAACTCCCCGTTGTGGTGGTCTGGAGCAATGAAGTCGTGACGCTGGGTGTCCCGCGGTGTAAGCTCACAACTTTTAAAGGAGGAACCACTGTACCAGACAAGCTAAATTCCTTCTCTACTGGCTTTGAGGCAAGCAACACTGAAACATGCATGAGAGTACCAGCTGTTCTGGACGACTGTGTGATCTCGCTCTCCATAGCCAATGTGAGTGAGAACTTTAAGCAGGTTAACATTCACAAGGTCGCGGGGCCAGACGTATTACCAGGATGTGTACTCAGATCAAGCGTTGACCAGCTGGCAAGTGTCTTCACTGACATTTTCAACCTCTCCCTGACCCAGTCTGTAATACATACATGTTTCAAGCAGAACACCATAGTCCCTGTGTCCAAGAACGCCAAGGTATCCTGTTTAAATGACTATCTGTAGCCTTGAAATGCTTTGAAAGGTTGGTCATGGCTCACATCAACACCATCATCCCAGACACACTGGAGCAACTCCAATTCACATACTGCCCCAACAGATCCACAGATGATGCAATCTCTATTGCACTCCACACTGCCCTCTCTCACCTGGGCAAGAGAAACACCTATGTGAGAATGCTGTTCATTGACTATAGCTCAGTGTTCAACACCATATTTTTCCTCCAAGCTCATCACTAAGCTCAGGACCGTAGGACTGAACACCTCCCTCTGCAGCTGAATCCTGGACATCCTGACGGGCCACCCCCAGGTGGTGAGGGTAGGCAACAACACATCCGCCATGCTGACTCTCAACACGCGGGTCCCTCAGGGGTGTGTGCTTAGTACCCGCCTGTACTCCCTGTTAACTAACGACTTCGTGGCCTCGCACAACGGCAACATCATCATTAAGTTTGCTGACGACATGACGTACTTGGCCTGATAACAGACGACGATGAGAGTTAAATAAAGGATAAATAAAAAAATATTTAAAAAATATTTGGCATGGGCCCTCAGATCCTCAAAAAGTTCTACAGCTGCACCATTGAGAGAATCTGGCTGCATCACCGCTTAGTACGGCAACTGCTTGGCATCCGACTGCATGGCCCTACAGAGGGTAATACGTATGGCCCAGTACATATCTGGGGCCGAGCTCCCTGCCATTCAGGACCTCTTTAGCAGGCAGTGTCAGAGGAAGGCCCTAAAGATTGTCAAAGACTACAGCCACCCAAGTCATAGACTGTTTTCTCTGCTACCGCACAGCAAGCGGTACCGATGCACCAAGTCTGGAACCAACAGGACGCTAAACACCCCTAAGCCATAAGGCTGCTAAATAGTTAGTCCGGTAGCTATTGGTTAACTATTTAACTATCTGCATTGACCCTTTTTACACTAACTATTTTGACTCATCTCATACGCTGCTGCTACTGTTTATTATCTATCTTGTTGCCTAGTCACGTTATACCTACGTACATATCTACCTCAATTACTTCGTACCCTTGCACATCCACTCGGTACTGGTACCCCGTGTATTTATAGCTAAGTTATTGTTACTCATTGTGTATTTATTCCCTGTGTTATTATTTTTTAAATATTATTCCTCTTTTCTTTTCTCTATATTGTTGGGAAGGGCCCCGTAAGTAAGCATTTCACTGTAAGTCTACACCTGTTGTTTACGAAGCATGTGACAAATACAATTTGATTTGAATTAAGCATAGCATTGTCATATGAATGCATGCATGTGCCTACCCGCACACCAAATTAAGATGCGATCTCACCACAGGTGAAACACCACCATTCAGGGCACGCCATCCCCCTCTCCTATCCTCCTTTCCTCTCTTTCTCCACACTTCTTTTTTAAATCTCTCCCACATCTATAGCCTCTGACACTCTCTACCTCCCTCACATTCTCCCTGCCTTCCAACCGCCTCTACTCTACTCCTCTCCTCCTTTCCTCCACTCCTACTCTGATCATCCCTCCGCTCCCTCCCTCCCTCCCTCCCTCCCTGCCTTTCAACTGCCTTCCTGCTCAGCGACAGAATTTAAAAGCTCCATCCAACCAGTCTTTAAAACCAATATGTTCCCCTTCCCTCCAAACCCATTTCCCCTACAGTGGGACTGTGTTCGGGGAATAAAGAAGGCGATAGGGAGAGAGAGAGAGAGCATTTGGCCATGCCAACTGCCGTGTAACCACTGAGCCAGTGTGTGTGCTGTCAGCTAGCATCAGTGTAAAAAGATTGTCGGCCGCAGGACGGGCATGCGTGGAGAAAAGAGAGGGATGAGAGAGAAAGAGACAAAGAGAGAGAGAGAGGGAGGAGTGAGAGAGACACACACAGAGAGAGAAAGAGAGCGAGAGGGGAGAGAGGAGAAAAGGAAGAGGGAGAAGAGACAGCTAAAGAAAAGAGAGAGACTGGTCCCCCCTGAGTGTAAATACCGGCCAGCACATAGGCATGGGTAGAAGAGAGGAAGAGGGAGTTGAGGAGAAAGAGAGAGAGGCTGAAAGGAGAGAGAGTGAACACTAATCTGGAGAGAGACGAAGCACAGCAAAGTGCCCGGGAATGTAGGCCACTGGCCCATTTCCTCATTCAAGGGAAATAATTGGCTATGTATGTATATTTATATGTGTGTGTGTGTATAAATAGTTGTCTTATTTTTTAATATGTACAGTACATCCTTTATTGTAACTATGATGGAGAAATTACAAGATTATGTTATAATGCTGTTATTGCATGAAATGGTTGTTTTATTCAACAGAATAAGGGGTTGTTAGAACGCTCATCTGTGTGTGTTCTACTGAGGATGGGCCTTTGGAAGATTTACGATGTCTTTGAGTGATACCGCATTCCAGAGCATGAGTTAATGTTTCTGTTCTATAAGGTACCAGGGAGAGATGAACCCAGGGGTCTCTACACAAAGAGAACTGTTTTTACAACCAGCAGATACTGTCTGCTGTATCTTTCATACAATTCTTAACCTTGGGACCCATTCCATACATCTGTTGTTTGTCATGTAGCCTGAAGGGGGTGTATGTTGGCTATAAGAGACCTTTGTACTTTTGTCTCAGGGCTCTCAACGAATCATCTGGGTGTGATTCGTTGACCAGCCATCATTAACTTAGAGCACTCAATCGATTCACTTTATATGTGTGTGTTTGTGTCCCTTATATGTGTCCCTTATTAATAAGTGAATAAATATTTAGTTTAAGTATAACTCTGACTTGTGTGCTAAGTTTGTCTCTCCTCATTTGATAGTAAAGAAATTAACCACCACATAATTATTATGTTTTTCTCTCACTACCTCCTACTGTGTCTCTCTTTTTCTCTCTCTACCCCCTTCTGTCTAGGTATCTCTTCTCTCTCTCTAACTTTCCTTTTTCTCTCCCCCCCTCTCGCTGTCTCTGTCCTCTTCACCGTTTCCTTTCCTTGACCCTTTCTGTTCCTTCCTCCTTCCTCTCCCCTTCATAACATTGTCTGGTGATGTGATCTTTGTATCGTACACACAAACAAAAGGAAACACAAAGGATGCGTCCCAAATGGCACCCTATTCCCTTTATAGACCAGCATCAAAAGTAGTGCCCTAAGTAGGGAATGGGGTGCCACTTGAGACGCAGGCAAAGACAGCTGGCCTTCTGATAATCTAACCTCCCATAGGGCCTTGACAATGTCTAAATGTGCCTTTCCTCTCTGAACAGAATGAGAGTGAGGGCACGCGCACGCACACACGCAGACACTTTGCAACAAAGTTATACGATTAGAAGTAATCAACCGCCTCTCTCTCCCCTGTGAGTTATACCATTCTTCCAAAGGAGAAGATAAAATGTGTGTGTGTGTGTGTGTGTGTATGCAGTGCTCCATTTGTGTGTGTGTGTGTCTGTGTCTGTGTGTGTGTGTGTGTGTGTGTGTGTGTGTGTGTGTGTGTGTGAGTTACATAAATTGGGAGGCCTCCACTGCTGCTCTTTGAAGAGTGAGTTTCTGGAGAACGCCCCATCTGGTATTAGCTACTGCTGCTGCATTCCACACCAGTGTCTCAGTGGAGAAACACACACACACTCACCAGCAAAGGCTGCCGAGGGGAGGATGACTTATAATAATGGCTGGAACAGACCAAATGGAATGGCAACAAACACATGGAAACCACATGTTTGATGTACAGTCGTGGCCAAAAGTTTTGAGAATGACGCAAATATTAATTTTCACAAAGTCTGCTGCCTCAGTTTGTATGATGGCAATTTGGATATACTCCAGAATGTTATGAAGAGTGATCAGATGAATTGCAATTAATTGCAAAGTCCCTCTTTGCCATGCAAATGAACTGAATCCCCCAAAAAACATTTCCACTGCATTTCAGCCCTGCCACAAAAGGACCAGCTGACATCATGTCAGTGATTCTCTTGTTAACACAGGTGTGAGTGTTGATGAGGACAAGGCTGGAGATCACTCTGTCATGCTGATTGAGTTTGAATAACAGACTGGAAGCTTCAAAAGGAGGGTGGTGCTTAGAATCATTGTTCTTCCTCTGTCAACCATGGTTACCTGCAAGGAAACACGTGCCGTCATCATTACTTTGCACAAAAGGGCTTCACAGGCAAGGATATTGCTGCCAGTAAGATTGCACCTAAATCAACCATTTACCGGATCATCAAGAACTTCAAGGAGAGCGTTGAGAAGAAGGCTTCAGGGCGCCCAAGAAAGTCCAGCAAGCGCCAGGACTGTCTCCTTAAGTTGATTCAGCTGCAGGATCGGGGCACCACCAGTACAGGGATTGGACTGCTGAGGACTGGGGTAAAGTCACTTTCTCTGATGAATCCCCTTTCCGATTGTTTGGGGAATCCGGAAAAAAGCTTGCCCGGAGAAGACAAGGTGAGCGCTACCATCAGTCCTGTGTCATGCCAACAGTAAATCATCCTGAGACCATTCATGTGTGGGGTTGCTTCTCAGCCAAGGGAGTGGGCTCACTCACAATTTTGCCTAAGAACACAGCCATGAATAAAGAATGGTACCAACACATCCTCCGAGAGCATCTTCTCCCAGCCATCCAGGAACAGTTTGGTGACGAACAATGCCTTTTCCAGCATGATGGAGCACCTTGCCATAAGGCCAGTGATAACTAAGTGGCTCGGGGAACAAAACATCGATATTTTGGGTCCATGGCCAGGAAACTCCCCAGACCTTAATCCCATTGAGAACTTGTGGTCAATCCTCAAGGTGGACAAACAAAAACCCACAAATTCTGACAAACTCCAAGCATTGATTATGCAAGAATGGGCTGCCTTCAGTCAGGATGTGGCCCCGAAGTTAATTGACAGCATGCCAGGGTGGATTGCAGAGGTCTTGAAAAAGAACGGTCAACACTGCAAATATTGACTCTTTGCATCAACTTCATGAAATTATCAATAAAATCCTTTGACACTTATGAAATGCTTGTAATTATACTTCAGTATTCCATAGTAACATCTGACAAAAATATCTAAAGACACTGAAGCAGTAAACTTTGTGGAAATTAATATTTGTGTTATTCTGAAAACTTTTGGCCACGACTGTATTTGATACCATTCCACCTATTCCGCTCCAGCCATTACCTGAGCCCGTCCTCCCAATTTAAGGTGCCACCAACCTTCTGTGACACACACACACACAACACACACACACACACACACACACACACAACACACACACACACACACACACACACACACACACACACACACTATAAACACAAGACGCACACACACATGATCAACCTAATTACTAACAGACACTTCAACCCAGTAGTCAGCACAGTATCTCAGAATCGTCAATCTCAATTCATGGTCTATCTACAGCACCAGTCAAAAGTTTGGACACACCTACTCATTCAAGGGTTTTTCTTTATTTTTTATATTTTCTACATTGTAGAATAACAGTGAAGACATAATAACACATATGTAATCATGTAGTAACCAAAAAAGTGATAAACAAATCAACATTTATTTTATATTTGAGATTCTTCAAAGTAGCCACCCTTTGCCTTGAGGACAGCTTTGCACACTCTTGGCATTCTCTCAACCAGCTTCATGAGGTAGTCACCTGGAATGCAGTTCAATTAACAGGTGTGCCTTGTTAAAATGTAATTTGTGGAATTTCTTTCCTTAATGCGTTTGAGCCAATCAGTTGTGTTGTGACAAGGTAGGGGTGGTATACAGAAGATAGCCCTATTTCATAAAAGTCCATATTATGGCAAGAACAGCTCAAATTAGCGAAGAGAAATGACAGTCCATCATTACTTTAGGACATGAAGGTCAGTCAGTCCGAAAAATGTCAAGAACTTTGAAAGTATCTTCAAGTGCAGTCGCAAAAACCATCAATCGCTATGATGAAACTGGCTCTCGTGAGGACCGCCACAGGAAAAGAAGACCCAGAGTTACCAGCCTCAGAAATCGGCAATTAGCTGCACCTCAGATTGCAGCCCAAATAAGTAACAGACACATCTCAAAATCAACTGTTCAGAGGAGACTGCGTGAATCAGGCCTTCATGATCGAAATGCTGCAAAGAAACCACCACTAAAGGACACCAATTATAAGAAGAGACTTGCTTGGACCAAAAATCACGAGCAATGCACATTAGACCGGTGGAAATCGGTCCTTTCGTCTGATGAGTCCAAATGTGAGATTTCTGGTTCCTACCGCGGTGTCTTTGTGAGACACAGAGTAGGTGAACGGATGATTTCCGCATGTGTGGTTCCCACTGTGAAGCATGGATGAGGCGGTGTGATGTGTGGGGATGCTTTGCTGGTGACACTGTCGGTGATATATTTAGAATTCAAGGCACACTTAACCAGCATGGCTACCACAGCATTCTGCAGCGATATGTCATCCCATCTGGTTTGCGCTTAGTGGGACTATCATTTGTTTTTCAACAAGACAATGACCTTACACACCAGGCTGTGTAAGGTCTATTTGACCAAGAAGGAGAGTGATGGAGTGCTGCATCAGATGACCTGCCATCAGCAATCACCAGACCTCAACCCAATTGAGATGGTTTGGGATGAGTTGGACCGCAGAGTGAAGGAAAGCAGCCAACAAGTGCTCAGCATATGTGGGAACTCCTTCAAACCTGTTGGGAAAGCATTCCAGGTGACTACCTCCTAAAGCTGGTTGAGAGAATGCAAAGAGTGTGCAACGCTGTCATCAAGGCAACACTTTTTTGGTTACTACATGATTCCATATGTGTTATTTCATAGTTTTGATGTCTTCACTATTATTCTACAATGTAGAAAATATTAAAAATAAAGAAAAACCCTTGAATGAGTAGGTGTGTCCAAACTTTTGACTGGAACTGTATATTTCTGAATCCATACAGACTATCCACAGCAGGATGTGTAAGACTGTGAGCAAAGTGTCTGTGTATGTGTGTGTGTGTGTGTGTGTGTGTGTCTGTGGGTGGGTGTGTGGGTGTGTCGGGCATACTGATGCCCACGGCCGGCTGGCACAGCAGAGCGGTAGCTGTTGTATAAGACAAGGGATCAAAGGTCAAACAGAAACCATGGGAGAAATCCAACAAAATAGCTTTCTCCTCACACACGCACACACAGAGATGGGAGGGAGTAAGAGGGAGAGAGAAAGCGAGAGAGGAAGGGAGAGGCAGAGGATGAGAGAACAATTTAAATCGGAGGAGGCTGGTGGGAGGAGCTATAGGAGGACAGGCTCATTGTAATGGCTGCAATGGATATTTGGAACGGAGTCAAACATGTGGTTTCCAGATGTGTGATGTGTTTGATACCGTCCTCCAATAGCTCCTCCCACCAGCCTCCTCTGATGTACTTCGCATGCAGTAGTACACCAACACACAGTGCTGTGTTTCCTTCCTTTTGCAGATAACTACCCCTCTGAGTACAACAATGAGATCCTTGTCATCCCTCTCTTTCCTTCCTCATTTCCTTCCTTTAGCCCGCCTGTCCCCTCCCCCTCCCTCCTTCCTTTCCTTACTCCTATAACCTCTTTGTAACTCCCACCACCTTTCTCTTCTTTCTCCGCCCTCTCTTTCTCTCTCACCCTCTCTCCAT
>NW_019942608.1:388427-393210 GCF_002910315.2 Salvelinus sp. IW2-2015 | reverse complement strand
AGAGGGGGGAGAGAGAGAGAGAGAACACTGCCAAATATCAGTATCAGAGGGCAGAAGGGGAGCGTACATTTGAGATTAAAAGAGAGAGGGAGGGATAGAATGACAGGGGGATGGAGGGATGGGGTAAATAGGTTAGTGGAAAATGGCCAAGGGGTGAACAGTTCACTCTGACAATACAGGGGCCATTCCACCGAATCGGTGCCTTTTCCGTCTCCAGGACATTACATGCATAAATATGCATGAAAAGTATCTGTATAATACATTATATTATCAAGCAAGGTGTCCTGCACTTTGTCCTAATTGCAATTTGAAGATACTGTACATCATGTATAACCTTAATAAAAACTACCTAGACCACTGACAAAATAGGATTTTAACCCGTCCCCACTACACTTCACCATGAAATATAATGATTAGAATCCTTCAGAAATCTTTTTTTAGTTTGAATTATTGTGTGACTCTATTTCCAATTTAGACATAAAATACATTTTCTCATCGGAAATTCATAATATGTTAGTTAAAATACACATTTTAGTCGTGTCCCCAGGTTTTCACTCAGTCCTGTTACCCTGACACATTCCCCCCTCTAAAAATGTGGGACATTCCACAAGTCACATGATCAACAGGAAGTAGCATCATTTGAGTCTCCTGAAGGCCATGGGAAGATCAAAAGTAAGTTCTCTCACTCTTTTTTCTGTATTCTTTTTTATCATATTGTAAGTATGACTGAGAATGTCAATCTAAATTATTTCTTAGATGTTATTATGTTTGTTTTTTTTAAAGATAGTTTTGGTAAACCACTTGAAGGTGCTAAATGTTCTCATGCTATTAGCATTGATGCCATGTGGATACATTTCATGTATTTGCTAATGCTATGCTGAAAACTCAGTCCTGTTACTTTCAGTCCTGTTACTCATATGAAGGGTAACAGGACTGAATACGAGTAACAGGAGTGAGAAGTTTGAATGAAATAGCTATTTTAAATGTGTATCTGGTATATACATTGATTGATACTATTCCCTTGATTTTAAGTTTTACAGTTGGAATTACTGAAGGTGTTTTCTGTTTTACAATGTGAACACATTACTTACAGGGAGCCGGCCAATTAAGTGCTGCAGAGAGGCAGCGACGCTATCGCGCTCGACGCGATGCCGACACAGAAAGGAGAAAGAGAGATACTTAAAAAAGGAACAGCAGAAATACAGGGAGGACATAGCATCAGGCAGGACGAAAACAGTCAATAACATTAGTAAGAGGGGAAAGCGCAGAAGTCGCAAAAAGTGGAGAGAGACTTACTACAGGATCAAGTCCAGGAAAGTAGCCCTAAAGCACCTCACCACACCTCCAGATAGCCCCCAGCTACAGAGCTGTTAAGCACTTCTAGGTCAGGAGGAGAGTTAGCGCTAGCGCCAAACTCGAGACTGTTTCTTAGAAAAGGCACGTTTTTGTTCATTCATTTATTGCAGTTCTATATGAAATGCAATTGTATGTCGTGTTTGCAAGTGAATGTTGCGTTTTTATATGCAGAAAATAGTATTTTCAAGTTAATATTAGGTACTGGTAGTCAATGTAGAGATGATCAGCTTTTTGTATTTGTTGCCTGTCTTGCCTTTTGTAGAGGAAGATGGAGAACCCATACTGTGCAGAGGCAGGAGCCAGACACATGCTGCAGGGGGAGGAGCGATACTCACACCTTCTCTCTCTCTCTCTCTCTCTCTCTCTCTCTCTCTCTCTCTCTCTCTCTCTCTCTCTCTCTCTCTCTCTCTCTCTCTCTCTCTCTCTCTCTCTCTCTCTCTCTCTCTCTCTTCTCTCTCTTCTCTCTCTCTCTCTCTCTCTCTCTCTCTCTCTCTCTCTCTCTCTCTCTTCTCTTCTCTCTCCTCTCTCTCTCTCTCTCTCTCTTCTCTCTCTCTCTCTCTTCCCACCGCACACACAAACACACAAGCACACGCTCACATACATGCACACACGCTCATGCAAAAGCACGCACACACAATTGTTACTGGTTTTATGTTGCTATTTAGACTAAGATATTTTTTTGCCAAATATAATGACCTCTGTTTTATCTTTGTTTAATTGAAGGAAATTCTGTGACATCCAGTTATTCTCACACACACACAAGCACTCATTCCTGTTACTCAGCGCTCATTCCTGTTACTCAGCGCTCATTCCTGTTACTCAGCGCTCATTCCTGTTACTCAGCGCTCATTCCTGTGACCCAATGTTCATACCTATTATTTAATTGTTTTTTTATACAAAATAATAAAGATAAACCACTTATTTTTCAATTATGTTTGGTCCATCATTTAAAC
Source organism: Salvelinus sp. IW2-2015 (assembly GCF_002910315.2). NCBI lineage: Eukaryota > Metazoa > Chordata > Actinopteri > Salmoniformes > Salmonidae > Salvelinus > Salvelinus sp. IW2-2015. Next base: position 390,901 of record NW_019942608.1, on the reverse strand, counting down.
AATTGTTTGATAAATCACATGATAGATTTTTTATCAAATTTAGGTTGGGGTCTCCCTTAAAAAAAAAATGGCTTTGTATTTTAAAAAGAAATACATTTCACCTGCATATGTTGACTTTTTAGCTACAGATATATATTTTTTGAACATGTAACCATTTTTTTCTTTAAAATACCCACTTTATTGATGGGAAAAACAAATTAAACTAGTCGGCATGACTTTTAATTGATATTTAAACAGTTGTAAGAGTTTTGACATTGACCATTAAACATTTTGAATAGTTAAACATGTGTGCTATTAGATACAGTGCTGAAAAAAGATAAAGAATGAAGTTTCATTTTGAAAAGTTATAACATGCAAATGGCACCGATTCGGTGGAATGGCCCACAGACACACAGAGTCTCTTTGTGTCCCAAATTGCATCATATTCCCTATGTAGAGCACTACTCTTGACCAGGGCCCATAGTAGTACACTATATAGGGATTACAAACACACACACATTTTAAGGGGACGAATAGCCAGGTCTTCAGTAATTCTTTAATCCTCAAAATAATCACGTGTTCGGAGGGCTAAACAACCACATAAGTAGTCTTCCGCACCTGGTAAACACTCAAATTAGAAGTCATTAAGAACTGCTTACTAGCCGTAAGCCACTAATGTTTGCGGTAGCATTAGCGGCTAACATGAGCAGATAGCATCAGGAGGATTATGAATAGTTGCAAATTAGCAGCAAAAAGTGCAGGTTAGTATTAGCTAGCGTCATAAATTGCATGGATTCCTAGCATTTAGACTCTGACTGAAGGCATAGCATATATACTGTACGGTGGAATTTGTTTGAAGGATTGTGTTTTGTGTAGTGCATGCACAATAGCCTCCTTCTAACAAAGAATCATGCTGACGTTCACTTGCATTGTGAGGGACGAGCATTGAGCTATAGCATCCCTTCCAAATCAAAAGCACCTGTTGAATGCACATAGGCTAATTATCTAGTAGTTATCTTATTGTTTTCTCATGAATTGGTTGGGTCTAATTGTGTTGCTGTCCTGGGGCTCTGTGGGGTCTCTCACTTTCTCCCCCTTGTCTCTCTCTCTCTCCCCTTTGTCTCTCTCTCTTCTCTCTCCCCCTCCCCTCTCCACCTCCCCCCACCCCCTCTCTGTTTATCTGTCCTAGATGACAATGTATTGCATCAGGCAGAGACTGTCTGGAGAAAAAAACACACCATACACATCACTTCTATCCCATAATTCACTGCAACAAATTCAATTTTTTTGTGACCAACTTTTTATTTATACTGAACAAAAATATGGACGCAACATGCAACAATTTCATTGCTTTTACTGAGTTACAGTTCATATGAGGAAATCAGTCAATTGAAATAAATAAATGAGGCCCTAATCTATGGATTTCACATGACTGGGAATACAGATATGTATCTGTTGGTCACAGATACCTTAAAAAAACGGGCCTCAGGATCTCATCACGGTATTTTTGTGCATTCAAATTGCCATTGATAAAATGCAATTGTGTTCGTTGTCCGTAGCTTATACCGGCCCATACCATAACCCCACCGCCACCATGGGGCACTCTGTTCACAATGTTGACATCAGCAAACCGCCCAGTCTGCGGTTGCGAGGCCGGTTGGACATACTGCCAAATTCTCTAAAATGACATTGGAGGCATGTTATATTAGGGAAATTAACATCAAATTATCTGGCAACAGCTCTGGTGGATTTTTGCAGTCAGTATGCCAATTGCACGCCCCCTCAAAATTTAAGACATATGTGGCATTGTGTTACGTGACAAAACTGCACATTTCAGAGTGGCCTTTTATTGTCCACAGCACAAGGTGCACCTGTGTAATGATCATGCTGTTTAATCAGCTTCTTGATATGCCACACCTGTCAGGTGGATGGATTATCTTGGCAAAGTTGACAATATTCTAGTGTTAGGTTGGGGTTATAGGGTTCAGAGGGAAATTGGTGTTTTTGATGGGTGGAATGGGAATGGTTTTTGGGTGTATAAAGTCTGCTTAAACTGTTGCTTGATTCGAGCTATTATGATACAATGGATCATTTAGTGTTTTCTTAAGTACTGAGCACGCAGTATGATGGATTGGGTTTATTCTTGTGAATTACATAAAACGAAATGCTTACAATTCCTTTACTCTTATCTTCGAGTTTGTTACTGAAGTATAAAAAACGTGTACAACGCTCATGAAGTAGGAAGTCTTAAACTCATCACATATAGGATTTTAGACGTGAGAAAACTCGATTTCTAAGTAAACACATCATTACAAAACGAAAGATTCTTCTAGTCTACTGTAAAAGTTAGTTTTGGGGCAGAGTTGGTGGTAGGACACCGATATTTCATGAGCTGAATAGAAAAGATCCAGAAATGTGTCCATACGCACAAAAAGCTTGTTTCTCTCAATTGTGTGCGACAAATTGTTGTTAACACCTGTACTTAGGGCATTTTC
>NW_019942608.1:298415-388402 GCF_002910315.2 Salvelinus sp. IW2-2015 | reverse complement strand
GAAGAGAGAGAGAGAGAGAGAGAGAGAGAGAGAGATTAGAACGAGGAGAGAGAGAGAGAGAGAGAGCAAGGAGAGAGACGAGATGGACGAGAGAGGAGATGAGAGAGAGAAGAGAGAGAGAGAGAAGAGAGAGAGACCCTTGTCCTTTTCCAAACCCGCATTTCTCTCTCGTTCCTTTCACTTCCTCTCTGTTTGTCTTTCCCTTTCCCCTGCACCCAGAGGCAGAAGGATATTTTTATCTGGCGCTAACGCAGAGCACTAATAAGCGCATTTAGTAATTACTGAATACATTTTGAAGTTAGATTTCATGACTTACATCAACACTATAGTATTCCATTCCATTTGTGTGTCAACCACTTCGACAGTCACAAACACACCACACACATCACACACACACAGCAACCACACCACGACTTCACATAAAATTATACATATAAAATACTAGTCCCCCTTGCCATCACCATATCCTGCACATTATTTACCTGTAAGTACTTAATCCTGAAATTTGTTTGAGGGGGAAGAATGGTTTTGGGGTTATCTTTGGTGTGCATTTAATTCATTGTTTCTGTGTACTCCTCTGAAAAAAAGGACCAATAACTAACATGATACAAATTGAAAGCATCATGTAATGGTGTTTGGTCCGATATTTCATGAGCTGAAAGAAAAGATCCAGAAATGTGTCCATACGCACAAAAAGCTTGTTTCTCTCAATTGTGTGCACAAATATGTTTTACATCCCTGTTACGAGCATTTCTTCCTTTGCCAAGATAGATCCATCCCCTGGACAGGTGTGGCATATCAAGGAGCTGACTTAAACAGCATGATCATTACACAGGTGCACCTGGTGCTGTGGACAATAAAAGGCCACTCTGAAATGTGCAGTTTTGTCACGTAACACAATGCCACCTATGTTCTTAAATTTTGAGGGGGCGTGCAATTGGCATACTGACTGCAAAATCCACCAGAGCTGTTTGCCAGATAATTTGATGTTAATTTCCCTAATAATAACATGCCTCCAATGGTCATTTTAGAGAATTTGCAGTATGTCCAACGGCCTCGCAACCGCAGACTGGGCGGTTTGGCTGATGTCAACATTGTGAACAGATGCCCGCATGGTGGCGGTGGGGGTATGGTATGGGCCGGTATAAAGCTACGGACAACGAAACACAATTGCATTTTATATGGCAATTTGAATGCACAAAAATCCCGTGATGGATCCTGAGGCCCGTTTTTTAAGGTATCTGTGACCAACAGATACATATCTGTTCCCAGTCATGTGAAATCCATAGATTAGGGCTCACATTTATTTATTTCAATTGAACTGATTTCCTCATATGAACTGTAACTCCAGTAAAAGCAATGATTGTTGCATGTTGCGTCCATATTTTTGTCAGTATAAATAAAAAGTTGGTCACAAAAAAATTGAATTTGTTGCAGTGAATTATGGGATAGAAGTGATGTGTATTGGTGTTTTTTTTTCTCCAGACAGTCTCTGCCTGATGCAATACATTGTCATCTAGGACAGAATAAAGCAGAGAGGGGGTGGGGGGAGGTGGAGAGGGAGGGGGAGAGAGAAGAAGAGAGACAAAGGGGAGAGAGAGAGAGACAAGGGGGAGAAAGGAGAGACCCCCAGAAGCCCAGGACAGCAACACAATTAGACCCAACCAATTCATGAGAAAACAATAAAGATACTACTAGATAATTAGCCTATGTGCATTCAACAGGTGCTTTTGATTTGGAAGGGATGCTAATAGCTCAATGCTCGTCCCTCACAATGCAAGTGAACGTCAGCATGATTCTTTGTCTAGAAGGAGCTATTGTGCATGCACTACACAAAACACAATCCTTCAAACAATTCCACCGTACAGTATATATGCTATGCCTTCAGTCAGAGTCTAAATTGCTAGGAATCCATGCAATTTATGACGCTAGCTGAATCTAACCGTGCACTTTTTGCTGCCTAATTTGCAACTATTCATAATCCTCCTGATGCTATCTGCTCATGTTAGCCGCTAATGCTACCTGCAAACATTAGTGGCTTACGGCAAGTAGCAGTTCTAATGACTTCTAATTTGAGTGTTTACCAGGTGCGGAAGACTACTTATGTGGTTGTTTAGCCCTCCGAACACGGATTATTTTGAGGATTAAAGAATTACTGAAGACTGGCTATTCGTCCCCTTAAAATGTGTGTGTGTTTGTAATCCCTATATAGTGTACTACTATGGGCCCTGGTCAAGAGTAGGTGCTCTACATAGGGAATATGATGGCAATTTGGGACACAAAGAGACTCTGTGTGTCTGTGGGCCATTCCACGAATCGGTTGCCATTTGGCATGTTATAACTTTTCCAAAATGAACTTCATTCTTGTATTCTTTTTTCTAGCAACTGTATCTAATAGCAACTGTTAACTATGTCAAAATGTTTAATGTCAATGGCAAACTCTTAAACTGTTAAATATCAATTTAAAGTCATGCCGACAGCTTTAATTGTTTTTCCCATCATATAAAGTGGGGGATTTTTAAAGAAAAAAAGATGTTAAATGTTCAATAATATATATCTGTAGCTAAAGCAACATATGCAGGTGAAATGTATTTCTTTTAAAAATACAAGCCATTTTTTTTTTAAGGGAGACCCCAACTAAAGTTTGATAAAAAAGATCGTATCATGTGATTTATCAAAGCAATGTTTAAATGATGGACCAACATTAATTGAAAAATAATGTGGTTTATCTTTATTATTTGTAAAAAAAACAATTAAAGACATAGGTTGAACATTGGGTCACAGGATATGAAGCGCTGCAGTAACAGGAATGAGCGCTGAAGTAACCAGATGAGCCGGAGTAACAGGAATGAGCGCTGAGTAACAGGAATGAGTGCTTGTGTGTGTGGTGAGAACTCTCTCTCTTTCTCTCTCTCTCTCTCTCTGTGTGGGAGAGAGAGAAGTGTAAGCGTTTGCCCCACTTAATAATTTGTGACTTTTCACTGCCGTGTGTGTGAATCATATGTTTATGACATCATTCTCAAGACATCCTGTTGTGAACCAAATGTCAAAAATATATCTTTACTCCCGTCTTTCCTTCTATCGCTTCCTTTCCCCATTTATTTTCTTCTCTCACCCTCTGTCTCCGCTATGAGTCAACACATAACAGCAACGTTTCTTCTATCAACAGAGAATAAAATAACTGACAACTACTGCACTAATTAGGCATAGACAGAGCTAGATCCAGAGCCACCCAAGTGACAATGTGACACCTTAAGACTACTACTGCTAATGAGAGCTAAAACTGAATCATAGATGGAGAGAGAGATGGAGATTGAGAGAGAGAAGACAGACACACACACACACTGACAGACACACAGACACAGACATTTTGAGGACATCTTGCCCTTAAGCCTGCTCAGATAGACATTTTGATAGGTCTTTTATAATCAAGTAAACCAGACAAGTCTGGGGTTATGTCTGGTAGCTCCTAGGCTGCATACCAAATGGCACCCTATTCCCTTTATAGTGCACTACTTTTGACCAGAGCTCTAGTCAAAAGTAGTGCAATATGCAGGGAAAAGGGTGCCATTTGGGATGCCGCCTAATGGGGTGTGGGAGTGGGAGATGAACACACAGGAATCAAGGAGACAAGAGGCGAGATGCTGGAGGGTAAGAGAGATATACAGTACCGTTCAAAAGTTTGGGGTCACTTAGAAATGTCCTTGTTTTTGAAAGAAAAGCTTTTTTTTTTTTTTTTTTACTTTCCAGCTACAAAAGTAATTTACAATATTAACAAAAACAAAAACATTTCTAAGTGACCCCAAGCTTTTAGAGAGAGAGAGAGGGAGAGAGAGAGAGAGAGAGAGAGAGAGAGAGAGAGAGAATGGAGAACAGAGAAGCAAAGAATATTGGGTATTTCGCGTGTGGCCTAATGAAAGAGAGTAGTGAGCACTTGTCACATGCTTTACATGTTTTTAATCAGCTCTCAAATGTCGAGAGCCACTAATTTCCTGGAGCCACATTGAGTTAAGGTTAAAAGGTCATCAAGTCAACAGAGTGGAGGTCAATGATCATCCAGCATCAACAAGAGTATTTGTTAGTATTCATCAGCATGTGCAGGTGTGCATGTGTATGTGTGTGTGGTGTGTGTGTCGGTTTGTGTAACTTGAGTTTATGAGTGAATGGATGTGAGCACAATGATTCAGCTTTGTCTGAAGTTATAGGAGACTTAAATCCAATTCTTCCTCGCTTTACTGAGGGCTGGGTCCACAGCCTAGTCTTAGACAGGACACACACAAACACATACACACACACACACACACACACACACACACACTAGTCTTAGGTAAGACCCGCCACTTGGATGACGTCAAACCTCCGACAAGTGTTAAAGGAGAAAACAGCTTGTTCTTTCATTCCTTTCATCACCTTCCCGCTCTTCCAACACCTCTTCTGTTTCCCTCTCCCTCTCCTCCCTCTCTTTCTCCCTCCACACCCTCTCAATTAAATTCAAAGGCACTTTATTGGCATTGGAAACAAACAGTGCATTCGGAAAGTTTTCAGACCCTTTCAATTTTTCCACATTATGTTTATGTTACAGCTTTATTCTAAAATTGATTAAATTGTTATTTTTTTCTCATCAATCTACACACAATACCCCATAATAACAATGCACAACATTTACATAAGCATTCAAACCCTTTACTCAGTACTTTGTTGAATCACTTTTGGCAGCGATTGCATCCTTGAGTGTTCTTGGGTATGACGCTACAAGCTTGGCACACGTGTATTTGGGGAGTTTCTCCCATTCTTCTCTGCAGATCCTCTCAAGCTCTGTCAGGTTGGATGGGGAGGGTCGCTGCACAGCTCTTTTCAGGTCTCTCAAGAGATGTTTGATCGGGTTCAAGTCCGGGCTCTGGCTGGGCCACTCAAGGACATTCAGAGACTTGTCCCGAAGCCCCTCCTGCATTGTCTTGGCTGTGTGCTTATGGTCGTTGTCCTGCTGGAAGGTGAACCTTCGCCATTTGGATGCCATTTTAGAATAAGGCTGTAACGTAACATAAAAGTCAAGGGGTCTGAATACTTTCCGAATGCACTGTATGCGCAAAGTCTTTTTTGGCTGGGAAGCACGCGGAAGCCTTTATCCTCTTTCTCCTTTCTCTCTACTAAGACTGTTATCTCTCTCTCTCAGATCCTGGTCCCTTGCCCCCTCCCACTCTTTAATTGCCCATCTCCAGATAACACCATGGAAGAAGGAACTGAATAATATTAAGAAATGCTATAGATGGAAGGAAAGTAGTGTGGAAACGTACCAAAAAACAATTAGGCAAAAAACTAATTCAATCCCTTTTAGACAACTTCCCGGACAAAATGTTTCACTGTAATAGTGAAGGTGTAAACTTGGCAGTAGAACACCTAAACATTATATTTGACCTCTCAGCTTCCCTATCAAATCTAAAAATGTCAAGCAGAAAACCGAAGAAAATGAACAACAATGACAAATGGTTTGATGAAGAATGCAAAAACCTAAGAAAGAAATTGAGAAACCTATCCAACCAAACACATAGAGACCCAGAAAACCTGAGCCTACACCTTCACTATGGTGAATCACTGAAACAAAACAGAAATACACTTCAGAAAAAGAAGGAACAGCTCATCAGAAATCAGCTGAATATAATTGAAGAATCCATTGACCCTAAAGCCACTTCTGGGAAAATTGGAAAACACTAAACAAACAACAACACAAAGAGTTTTCTATCCAAAACGGAGATGTATGGAACAAACAGCAAAAACATATACATGATCAAATACAAATCTTAGAATCAACTATTAAAGACTACCAGAACCCACTGGATTCTCCAATTACATTGAATGAACTACAGCTGGTCCTGGGGCTCTGTTCACAAACACAAACAGAGCCCCAGGACAGCAACACAATTAGACCCAACCAAATCATGAGAAAACAAAAAGATAATTACTTGACACATTGGAAAGTATTAACAAAAAAACAGAGCGAACTAGAATGCCATTTGGCCCTAAACAGAATACCTTACCACTGTGACTGACCCAAACTTAAGGAAAGCTTTGACTATGTACAGACTCAGTGAGCATAGCCTTGCTATTGAGAAAGGCCGCCATAGGCAGACAGGCTATGTGCACACTGCCCACAAAATGAGGTGGAAACTGAGCTGTACTTCCTAACCTCCTGCCAAATGTATGACCATATTAGAGACACATATTTCCCTCAGATTATACAGACCCACAAAGAATTCGAAAACAATCCCATATCAGCAGCAAGATTTGTGACCTGTTGCCACAAGAAAAGGGAAACCAGTGAAGAACAAACATCATTGTAAATACAACCCATATTTATGTTTATTTATTTTCCCTTTTGTACTTTAACTATTTGCACATAATATGACATTTGAAATGTCTTTATTCTTTTGGAACTTTTGTGGGTGTAATGTTTACTTTCACCCAAATATGCAAGCCTGTATGTGGGCCAATTTTAGGAAGCACTCATTTACAAAACAGAGACACACCCCCTACTTTCTAAAATCCTCCTATGGAAGAGATACATAGACGATGTCTTTGTGCTCTGGGAAGGAAGTCAGCAGGAACTAAATTAATTCCAAACTCGACTAAACGAGAGCTCTGAATGGCTCAAATTCACCATGCAGACTGATGAGAGAAAAATAAACTACCTGGACTTATGGATGATCAAAGAGAATGATGCATTACACATAGATTTATACACAAAGCCCACAGACCGCAATACTTTGCTATGTGCGGATAGCATGCATCCCCTTCCCCTCAAGAATGGTCTACCATACAGCCAGTTATGCAGGGTTAAACGAATCTGTGACCACCAGACAGATTTTGACAGCAATGCAAAAAAAAAATTAGAGGCTACAAGTACAAAACTCTTGATGCTGCAATGATGTAAATATCAAACAAATCAAGAGAGGAATTACTTCAAACTCAACCGAAGAACAACAACGCAACCGTCCTTTTGCACTCAGACACTCTTGACACCCATTGGGTTAAATGCGGAAGAGCCGTTTCAGCTGAACGCATTCAGATGTACAATTGACTAGGTATCCCCCCTTTCCCTTTCCAAATGGGAACTACAAATGTGGCTCATTCGCAAAGTGCAATAGCACTATAAAAACATCCTTCTTCAGACACCCAGGTACAGGTCCGAAAAATCCCTGTTAGGGGTGTCATCTCATGCAAGACCAAGGGAGTAATCTATCTCATCACCTGTTCATGTGGAAAAGCCTACGTAGGATAAACGAAAATACAATTAGAACAACGCATAGCTGAACACGGCAGCTCAATCAGGTGTAAGAACACTGACTATCGAGTAGCAGCTCACTTTGTTGAAGCTAACCATCCAATCTCCTCCCTCAAATACACAAGGCATTGAGCATGTTGCTCTACCAAGGAGAGGAGGTAACATCGAGATCCTACTACTACAAAGGGAGGCTTACTGGATATCCGATCTAAAAACATTGACCCCTAGTGGTCTGAATATTGACTTTGATCTCAGGCCCTTCTTATGTACAATTCTCTCTTTTATGAACTTATTTATTAATGTATATATTCTTTCTACAGCTTATTAGCGTACACCTAATATGTTCACCCTGTTGATGATGCTTATTATGCATTAGGGTTGAACCAAAAAATTACATGTAACACATATAAATGAAACAGGAAACAATTAAATATGTGAAATTAAATTAAACAATAATGTATGTTGATGCTAATATTATGTACAATATTAAATTACATTTCCATATGATAACAATAGCCTAATATATTTAATATGCTATAAACTATATATTTTTTTTAACAGTTTCACTCAATTCATTCTAATTAACTTCATCATTATGACACACCCCTCACTACTGTCATTGGTTGCACTAATTGCACTGTGTGTCTACATAACCTGGTTCAAGTATTCATGACATTACCCTGAAGAAGGCACAGTGATGCCGAAACATTGGTGATTTACCCAATAAATTACTGGGAGTTGATATATGGAGTGTGTGACTCTCTTTATTTTTAATTGTTTATAGTTTATTCGCCGTTAGTCAGCACCTCCACACAAAATGATTTTTCTGGGTGTGCGCCAGCTCATGTTTTATAATTGTAATGTTCACTGTATTTGTAAACATTGCAAACAATGTTTGTATTGTTTATTTCACTTTTGTTTATCATCTACTTCACTTGCTTTGGCAATGTTAATAATGTTTCCCATGTCAATAAAGCCCTTGAATTGAATTGAATTGAGAGAGAGAGAGAGAAAGGAAGAAAGAAAGAAAGAAAGAAAGAGTGCTATAACTTGGCTGACAACTTCTCACAGGGTGAAAAACAACCACATGACGTTCACACTGCTGTCAACAGCCTAACACACAACCAATATTGCAGCCTCCTACACATTCAAATACACACACTGCAATATGCAAACAGGTGCACAAATCCACTCACACAGTTACGCACGAATGCTTGATGAAAGAAATGAAGAACACTTAGACTAGAACAATGCTGTGTGTGTGTGTGTGTGTGTTGACCCTGTCCACGTCGAATGGTTGTGCACGACAACTCAAACAGTCACTAAAACACTGTCTAGCTCTTGCATCATATGAGGTACCATTTGTAACATGCTACAATTTTGTTTAAAAGATGAATTCCATGCCAAAACATATTACTTCTCCCTTTACTTCTCTCCATTGGTTGGTTTAGTATGAGAGTGTACAACATGGCCATTACTGTTACATTGACACCCCATAGGGCGCTGTATCTTCGCTCGACCAAGTGCCCCTTAATAGGCAAAATTGCCACTGGTAATGTCCTCTGGTAATGTCCTCCAATCTTGCTCCAGGAAGCCAGTTCACACACAAACACAGGAAGATGAGGATTGGATGATTGATTGAGTTTAATTTTCTCTGAATCATATTGCTTCCTCCTCCTCCTCCTCACTGCTGCTGATTCCGCTAATGGAAAATAGCGAAGTGTACACAGACAAGCACACACACACACACACACATCATGCTGTAAAGTGTAGAATCACACAGTGATGCTGCTTGGGAGTGAAGTCATTCTCTAATTGATTGTTTATCTCTGCAACATACTACTTATTTACACACGGACTGTAACGCTAAGTGTGGGTTTGAGCTATTATAATATAGATGTAGATGAACTAGAAGGGCACGGGAGGGGTGGTCAGTGGCTCAAATACAGCTATTATAGTATAAATATATACCACAAAGAAGGGAAGATAAGGTGAGGTCACCTATCTTTCCCCACATTGACATCATCAGATCTGAGTGACACTATCCCCTTTAAGCCAATGGATAAGAGTGACTGCCATGACTTGAATGATAACTTCCTCCTCTCTAGGCTTTGGCAGTATCCAGATTGTCATATAGTCCTACCGTCCTTTTCCATATCCCAGGATTTACGGTATTACCGGCATAGCACACAAGGGGGAGCTAAAAATGCAAGAAAAGCCTCTATTACCAGAACACAAACAAATTTTGCACAAACTAATAGCAAAATCACCGTTACCTAAATTCTAACCAGTGAAAATAAACATTAAACTAATTGCAAAGACAGGCAAATCCAGCTCATAAAGTTATACAAGCATAGCTAGTAGCTACCGAACGTCATTGTTGGTGAGCGTGGACATTTACAAGCGAAAGTGAACGAGAGAAATTACGCAAATGAACAAAGATGTGATGCATGCTTTCCTGAAGGAAGAGCACCATGTGTACACGGAGCAGAGGGGAGAAGAAGAAAATAACGCTAGTAGGAAGCAGAGGGGAAAAAATGGCGGCTGTACAGATAACTCACCCAGAGCTCTGTGACTCCTGGCAGAAAGCAATTATAAGATGTCTGATCGCAAACATTCAGTAGTGAATTGCATACAAGTGTCGCTTCATCACCTTATGTGCACCGCACAACAGAGACTCTGATAGATATAGAACGCTGTGGACTCACCAGCTCCCGCTTTCTCCCATCGTGCTACTTACAAACAAACATGTGACTGGCTCAACTGTTCCGGGGAACTACGGTGAGCTTCATAACGTAAAATAAACTGAAGAACACAATCTGCTTTATATCCTAACGTATTGCACAAGTTGACTGCAGGTAATAACTTCAAAAGTAGCGACAAATATTTGATTTTATTAAAAAACTTCAAAGGAATAGTTTCAACGGTATTGATGGTATTTTCCAAATACCCCGATATATCGTGTATACGGTATACCGCCCAAGCCTACTGCTCTCCTCTCCTCTCTTTCGGTCTCTCCCTCTTTCCCGAGGATGTCTGTAACTGTAGGTGACTCAGACACACTCCTCCTTTTCCCTCCTCCCCCTCCTCTTCTGAAAAGATGCACTCCTTTCCCTCTCCCCCCCTCCTTCCCCTATCCCTCCTTTCGTCCCTCCTTCCCATCTGAAAGAAAAGTCAAGCAATGTAACATTCCTGGCTGTAGTTGCCGACTTTCCTCGTGAAAAAAAAAGGAGAGCAGCACACTAGGAGCTCAGACGCAATCATTTTATAACCGACTTTTCAACAGCCAAACTGTCTTCATTAAGGTATCACGACAAACACTAGTCACTAGTTTATATAGTTTGAAAGGACACACACACACACAGGTGTCTGCAATCCTGGCTTGACTTCATTGGTTGATTTACAGATATAAATAGAAGATAGAAAAAAGCATGAATGGATACCATAAGATCATAGATTTGGCTACATTGGCCTACAAACATTATTTGCAATGGGTAGCAGAAACACAACAATCACAAGAATGGCTTCAGATCAAACTCGACGTTGAGACCGAAGGGAGCAAGAGTCTTTCAATTGAAGATCCTGGCGGCCTCTCGTTTTAAGAATAAATTGTCAAGGAACCACACCCACTTGCCCCTAACCATACAGATGTCCTATAGGATCAGGTTACCCATTAGGAGCCGAGAATCAAAAGCAACCCTGGATCTGTTGGGTATAGAACATACAGGATGTCATTACATAACCACCAGCTGACACCTGAAACCTTGACGTCTGCTGAACTGGGATCAGGTCTTGCAGTAAATAGCCCGTTATCATTTGTTTCGCAACACGTTACGGCTGACTCAGAATCAATGGAAAACAGCTTGAAATATAGACAATAGCTTCACAAACAGGTGCCTTCCCCCTCCCCACACACACACTCATCTGGCCCAGCCCTCGTTCAGTAACCGTTTGGGCATCTCGCAAAGTGCTCGAACCCTCACCATCACTCTTCAGCTTCCCCTTTTCTCCCTCTTTTTCCTGCAGTGTCTTTCCCTCTCTTTTTCCAGTGTTTTCATCTCTACGGGACTTAAAGTAGGAGGCTTTTGTTATTCTCGTCAAAACAAACAGGAGTATTAGTATTACTTTTCAATGTCAAAGTCAAAGCCGCTGTCCTTTCCTGTCCTGTCCTCCCTCTGATTTATTTAATTAGCCAAATAAATCCCCAATACAAAACGTCGGCCATTTTCCTCCCATCCTGCCGCTGGGCTATTTTCAGACAGCAGAGCTGAGCAGGGTGACTATAATCAGGAGTTTGGCCCACATTCAATGGGAAGTAGACTGTGTGTGTGTATGTCTCTCTCTGTGTGTGTGTGTATGTATGTGTGTGTGTGTGTGTGTGTGTGTGTGTGTGTGTGTGTGGTGTGTGTGTGTGTGTGTGTGTGTGTGTGTGTGTGTGTGTGTGTGTGTGTGTGCGTGTGTGTGTGTATTTCAGACAAACGGCAGCTGTTGATAAGCTGACAGGGACTGAGCTCGTGGTATATACACTAATCCTTCTGCACATGTGTTTTACTAACCAATATTATTAACTGGCTTTACAGAATGAAAACACTTGTCCAAACACATGACATAACACACAGTCAACACAATGTAACATGTCTGAGAAAGTGCCTCAGATGTAGGATCTTAATTTGATCACTCATTTGGTGCTGCAAATTTTCCTGCACACCAAATGCAGTACCTATAAGATAAGGAAAGAGATGACACAACAGTGGTAGGCGTGATTACCAACAACGACGAGACAGCCTACAGGGAGGAGATGAGGGCCCTGGCGGAGTGGTGCCAGGAAAATAACCTCTCCCTCAACAACACAAAAGAGCTGATCGTGGACTTCAGGAGACAGCTGAAGGATCACGACCCCATCCACATCGATGGGGCCGCAGTGGAGAAGGTGAAAAGCTTCAAGTTCCTCGGCCTACACGTCACTGACAATCTGAAATGGTCCACCCACACAGACAGTGTGGTGAAGACGGGGCAACAGCTCCTCTTCAATCTCAGGAGGCTGAACAAATTTGGCTTGGCCCATAAGACCCTCACAAACTTTTACAGATGCACCATTGAGAGCATCCTGTCGGGCTGTATCACCGCCTGGTACGGCAACTGCACCGTCCGCGACCGCAGGGCTCTCTGAAGGGTGGTGTGGTCTGCCCAACGCATCACCGGGGGCACGCTGCCTGCCCTCCAGGACATCTACAGCATCTGGTGTCACGGGAAGGCCAAGACGATCTTCAAGGACCTCACCCAGCCGAGCCATGGCCTGTTCACCCAGCTACCATCCAGAAGGCAAGGTCAGTAGAGGTGCATCAAAGCTGGGACCGAGAGACTGAAAAACAGCTTCTATCTCAAGGCCATCAGACCGTTAAATAGTCACCAGTAGACGGCCCCCACCCAGTACCCTGCCCTGAACTTAAGTCACTGTCACAAGACAGCTACCACCCGGTTACTCTACCATGCAACTTACAGAGGCTGCTGCCCTATGTACATGGTCATGGAATACTGTTTACAAACTGTTTTACCCACTTCATATGTATATACTGTACTCTAGTCAAGTACATGCTATTTAACTATTGCTGTACATATCCTATTCTTCAGATATACTACATATTCTATCCATATACTCTCCATATTGTCTACAAATCCCATCACATATTTTTATATATTTCTATATTTCTTCATTCCATTCTATTACTTTTTAGATTTGTGTGTATTGTTGTGTATCGGGCTGTTGCGGTGACCATATTACCACCACACCGGCGGTCACGAGTCATGAAGGCAGTCAAATTCCACGTGACCGTTTAGTCACGGTAATTACAGAGCTGATGATGGTCATTAGTAGCCTACCAAACTTGCTAACTGCCTGGTACTCAGCAATCTATTGTCCTTCTAATCACTCTGGCATCAATGCAAATGTATTCGAAAATCTAATCAAACACTTCATCAGAGCCCATGAGCTCATGTTGCCCAACATTTCAATAGGCTATGCAACTGAGCGAGAAAACAGAGTGATGGCCTCTATATTTATTTCTCAACTTTCCTAATWTTAATCACATTGCTTATATTTACAACAGGAGCATAGTCTACCTGGCTGGCATGAAAATAAACCACGGGGAAAAGCATCCTCCATTTGCTATTTAAGTGCATAGATGACTGTCACGGTTGTCGTAAGAACGGGACCAAGGCGCAGCGTGATTGGAGTTACACATCTTTATTTTAGTGAAACTTAAAACAAACCAAGAAACAAACAACGACCGTGCAGTACTGAGGTGCTACATGCACTCTCTCAAAAACAATAACAAACAATCAATATCCCACAAAAAACAGGTGGGGAAATAGCTACCTAAATATGATCCCCAATCAGAGGCAACGATAATCAACTGCCTCTAATTGGGAACCACATTAGCACCGACATAGAAATAGATATACTAGATCACGCCCTAGTCACGCCCTGACCTACTACACCATAGAGAACCAAGGGCTCTCTATGGTCAGGGCGTGACAATGACATGTATTTCTTCCCGCTGCCCCTGTTTTGATACAGGTGCATGATAATGGTCCATTCTAAATCAAAACAAATTTCACACATATATTATTTAGTATATGTAAAGACAAGATTAAATCAAGAATAGTCTGATGGGTGGCAATATTAGCCTATCACTTGTGAATTATATGTTACCACTTGTGAACGATGCCCAGCATAAGAAATAATCCCTTTTATTTGCGACTTTTTCAAATCATATTCGCACACCTCATGTAGCCTAGCCCATAGGCCTCTATGTTTAAATAAGATTTGTATCGCAACTAAACTGGCAAATAACTTCTTAAAATGAAGCACATTAATCTGCTTTACAAGGGGTGTAGAGCCTAACTGGCATATATAAGCAGCRYGTGAGTTTCAAGTTTGGGGAAGATCATTTTCACCATAAAAATGCACCTTTATAATAAAAGCATTACATGCATAATTGCCTTTGCGGTCACTTTTGATAATGGTGTTTTCCTCTAATTGAACATTTGCGCTTATAACCTACTACTATGTCCACATTGCTGCGCTTATAATGTGAAGAAATAGCTTAATAGTTTATCAACATTTTAAGCTAAACGCTCTGATCTGTTGCATCAGCCACATTGCGTAAAWWTTTTTTTKGATGCTAGTGGTTGAATTAATTTGGGATCTATCGCATCCCACAATTGTCCCAGACTATGTTTGGAATATTTAATTTATCGCACAGAATAGAATAGGTCGTTCTTTGTACTACGGGGGATAGTAGCTTGACATAGACTAGTGCTTTTGCTGTTCGTTAAGCCTTCTCATCTTGTTGGCTGACGAAAAGTAAATGTGGACAGTTCTTACAATATCTTCAATATGTACCTCGGAATTGGATAAGGGCGCGCGCAGCTGCGTCCCGATGTGTCTGTCTTTACTTGTAGCCTGTGAGAAAGACTCAATCACGTGAAGGAGCGGGCAGCACTCAGCGGGAAGGGCACAACGGCCAGGGGGAAGGGCACAACGGCCCCTGGCCGCAAAAGGCATGGATTTTTTTTAGGTTGCATTACGGCCACACAAAGGGGATGCCGCCGTGAAATTCTAGGCATTATCAAGTGCTTTTSAAATTGTGAATGAGTGACTGATGTAGTGTGTACAGCCTGTGCAAAAAAAACTAAGCAGAGCTCATGCATTTTAAGCAATGTTTTCAAATCATCATTAAAGTCGCAGCATGCAGCCTTACAATGTATTAAAAATCTAAACATAGATTTTACATAGACCGCAACGTTTGTAGAACAACTAAAGTTACATTAATAGCTCTAGGAATACMTATTTCTTTGTTAACCTCCTCAACATAGAATAGCCGCAGGTGCGCAATCCCTCAAATCGTTTGGAGATTTTATTCTATTTTATTCAGCTTTGTTCAATTGTATTCTTCATACTATAAAATAATGCCACGCAATTCTAAGCAAATCTTGTCTGCTAAATGAACTAGTGTAGCCCACAGCCATTTGGCATAGCCAGATCAGGACCTAACATAAGGACAACTCAGAGAATGCTATTCTTTTTCTTCWGAAATAGACTACGTTTTCTTCATATCACGCATCTTTTGACCTGTCTTTAATAAATGATGGATTTATTAATCTTTTTTAAATGTAGATGTTCCAAAGGTCAGCATCAGTGTCTTGTAGGCTATGCGTGGAAGCCAGGAGATGCTAAATGTGTTTATGTTAATTAACGGTCAATTACCGTGAGACCGACAGTTATTTGCTTGACATTCACCGGCTGATGACATTTCGTGACCGCCACAGCCCTAGGTGTGTATTGTTAGATATTACTGCACTGTTGGAGCTAGGAACACAAGCGTTTCGCTACACCTGGAATAACATCTGCAAAATAGGTGTATGCGACCAATAACATTTGGTTTGATTAGGTATCTTCCTGTGGATTACATAAGCAACAGCACAGCACAAGGTCAAACCCACATGCATGCACACACTGACACACACACATGCACGAACGTAAGCGAGCACACACGCACCAACCGAGCGTGTCTCTGCCTGTCTTTTTATTGTGTTATAGTGTATGTCAAAGCCGGGGGAATCAAGTTAACATCGTTATCTGGCACTGAGCTTCACAAAAAGCCACGAAGTAATGGAAGTCTTTCACCTTCGCTTTGTAGAAGGGAAACTGATCAAATATGAAGCTTGTGTGTCTGTGCAAACTAAACTGATGGAGAGTCCCTGCCTGGCCAAGACCCAAATGGCTGGATGGATGGCTAGATTCATGTCTTACTGAGCTAAAAGAACGGCGAGAAAGACAAGGGCCAGAAAGGATTGAAAACAAAAGACTTTGGGATTTT
This sequence comes from Salvelinus sp. IW2-2015, assembly GCF_002910315.2. Taxonomy (NCBI): domain Eukaryota; kingdom Metazoa; phylum Chordata; class Actinopteri; order Salmoniformes; family Salmonidae; genus Salvelinus; species Salvelinus sp. IW2-2015. The sequence goes on along the minus strand of NW_019942608.1, from coordinate 372,241 downwards.
GTTTGTGTTTGTGTGCGTGTGTGTGCTCTTTTGGGGAATACAAATCTCTTAACAGCACCCAGGTTTGGAGATATCCACAGTGCCATGGTAGCATACACCCACTTCCATCCATCCATCCATCCATCCATCCATCCATCCATCCATCCATCCATCCACCTCTCTTTCTTTCCATCTTTTTACACTGATGCTAGCTGACAGCACACACACTGGCTCCTTGGTTACACAGTGGTTGGCATGGGCAAACTCACGCTCTCTCTCGTTCTCTCTCTCTCTCTCTCGCGCTTTTTCTCACACTCGCTCTCTCTAGCTCTCCCTCTCTCTGTTCCTCTGTCGCACTGTCTCACTCCCTCTCTCTACCCTCTCTATCCCACTTGATCATCTCAACAGCAGATGAAGAGGCAGAGCAACAGGCACAGACCAGACTCCCTGCCTAGAGATGCAGACTTTCTCTCTCTCTTTAAATTCAATTCAATTCAATTCAATTTGCTTTATTGGCATGACGTAACAATGTACATATTGCCAAAGCTTACTTTGGAGATTTACAATATTAACATAATTAAAATAATAATCAATATTGTCAATGGGACAACAGTAACAACAATAATCAAGGGTCAAAATAACCACGAATTTAACAATGGCATAAAGGACATGTGGACGTTGTTAAGTCTGTCAGACACTGTCCCTCATTTTATGGCAGGCAGCAATGTCATGCGATGCCAACCCACAGCTCTCTGCGTCCTCCCCCAACAGGATGGGCAGTCTATTCTCATCAGAGAGTTCTTTGAAACCTTGAATAAGGGTTTCAAACTTGGGGAAGTGACACTCTAATTGTTTTATATTTTTTACATTTTGTCAGGAAATGCAGCTCTGTCTCTGGTTCTGCTGTGGTGCAGTGGTTGCATAGCCTTTCCTCTACAGGGAGCCAGGTTTTTCCTGTGTCTACCCTTCTCAATGGTAAGGCTGTGCTCACTGTACCTTGTCAAGGTTTATCTAAGGTTTTGATTAGTAACCATGGTCAAATAATTTGCCACGGTGTACTGTCGATTTAGGGCCAGTAATGTAGTTTTATTTTGACTGTGTTGTAATTTGGTTTATTCTGATTGATTGGATGTTCTGGTCCTGAGGCTTCAGTGTGTTAGTCGAACAGGTTTGTGAAGTCATCCCCAGGACCAGCTAAGCTGGATGAGGGGACTATTTTCTTTGCTCAGCTATTGACTTTGCAGGGCTTGATAGTGATATGAAAGGGGGTCACTGTATTTTAGATGTTTCCAAAACATATTTGCTCTTTTTTGAGTTTTTATTATTAGTGGATATTGGCCTAATTCTGCCCTGCATGCATTGTTTGTTTGTTTTCCTCTGGACATGTGGGAGAATCTTACAGAACAGGGTTTCAATGGGGTGTTTGTCCCAGTGGGTGGGTGAAATCTTGTTTTGCAAGTGGGACCCCACACCTCGCTGCCATAAAGTGCAATTGGTTCAATGACACATTCAATTAGTTTTAGCCAATTTTTAATTGGTATTTCAATTTGAATTTGTTTTTTAATGGCGTAGAATGCCCTGCGTGCTTTCTCTCTCAGTTAATTCAGTGCCTCATTTAGGTGTCCAGTTGAGCTTATTTTTAAACCTAAGTAATTGTAGTGTGTGCAATATTCTATATATTTTGTACCAATTTTGTACCAATAGTCTAATTCCCTAAGATCTGGACCTTGGTAAAACCTTTTGGGGGTTTTACTGCCAGGGCCCAGGTCTGGCAGTACTACTCTAGCAGGCAATGTGCCTTGGGTGACAGCAGGCACAGGTCATCTGCGAAGAGCAGGCATTTAACCTCTGAATTGTGGAGACTAACACCAACACCAGGGGCTGAGGATTTTTCTAGAATAGTGGCCAATTCGTTGATGTAAATATTGAAGAGTGCAGGGCTCAGGTTGCAACCCTGACGAAGGCCCCGCTCCTGGTTAAAGAATTCAGTTATTCTCTATCCAATTTTGATGCTGCACGTATTGCCAGTTGATTTAATTATGTCATATGTTTTACACCCTATACCACTTTCAATAACTTTGTAGAACAGTCCTGTATGCCAAATAGAATCAAATGCTTTTTGGAAGTCGATGAAGCAAGGGTAAATTTTGGTATTATTTTGGTGGACATGTTTATCTATCAAGGTGTCTAGGGTGTAAATATGATTGGTTGTGCAATGTTTGGTATAAATCCAATTAGGCTTTTACTTAAGACATTGTGCTTATTAAGGAAGTTTAGAACTCTTACATTTATAATACTACAGAAAACCTTCCCCAGGTTACTGCTCACACAAATGGCTCTGTAGTTGTTAGGGTAAAATCTCCATTCTTAAAGATCGGGGTTATGAGTCCTTGATTCCAGATATCTGGGAAATAACCTACACTCAGGATCAAATTAAACAGTTTTAATATAGCCAATTGAAATTTTGCACATCTCATTTAGGATGCCATCAAGTCCGCATGCTTTTTTAAATTTGAGGGCCTGAAGTTTCTTATAGAGCGCCTGGTCAGTAATTGGGGAGTCCAAAGGATTTTGATTGTCCTTTATAGCTTTTTCTAATCCATTCAAATTCTCATGTATTTTGCATTGTTCTGCGTTTGCATCAATTTGAACGTTGTTGTAGAGTGTTTTAAAACGGGTGGTCCATATGTCACCATTTTGTATTGCTAATTCCTCTAGTTTAATTCTCTATTTCCCTTTCTCTCTCTCTCTCTATCACACACACACAGACCAGACCCCCTGAAGATAAACTTTCCAATGTTGTGTGTGTGTGTGCGTGCACGCGTGCATGCACGTATGTGTATGCATGAGCTCTGTGTGTGTAGTAAGATACAGAACAATTGACTGCTGGTACTGAATGACACACACAGGCCACCATACCCACCACAGATACAGGCAGGAGGAGAGGCAGAGAAAACCAACGCACACACAGCTGGACTGATCAGACTGAATGTACAGATGTTGGATCTTAATTTGAGCCAGTATTCTACCGCAGGAAAATAACCATGCAGCAACAGGAAATGTGAATTATTATGTGGATTATAATAAATGGAAAATGTTGTAGGGGTTGATACATTTTTCGTTATGGCAAATCAAGTCTGACATTTTAAAGTGGAAATTACAAACTTTAAAAGCCTTTCTAACGTTTGAATACACTACAAGTTTGCGTTTGCTGCTGTGCAGGAACATTCTCTGCAACAAAAGAGTGATCAAATGAAGATCTTACATCTGTATGAGGAATCCACCAAAACTGTGGTGGGTAGAAGGACAAATTCATAGGGAGGACAGACAGACACACATGATAGAGATAGACAGAGATGGTGAGAGAGAGAGAGAGAGAGAGAGAGAGAGTTGAGACAGGCAGACAGAAAGAGAGGCAGACAAACAGAGAGACAGGCAGACAGATAAGCATGCTAGCATCTACAGTAAAGAGTGAGACAGAGAAAGAGAGAAACAAAGATGAAGAGTTAGAGATGCCCCTTTCTGTGGAACACAACGATATCACTACACACACACACAACACACCACACACACACACACACACACACACCACACACACACACAACCACACACACACACACACACACACACACACACACACACACACACACACACACACACACACACACACACACACACACACACACACACACAACACACACACACTACCTCCATCTGTGCACTTAATCACCCTTCTCAAACACAGCAGTCCAATCGAATCAAGTCATATCGAATCAAATCACGGCTATTGAGACTTTCATCTGGAAGCAGAGAGTGGATTACATATAGGAGGGGGGATTGGGGCTGCTGTGTGTGTGTGTGTGTGCGCACGCGATTCCAGGAGGATCCATAATCCATAACAAACCAGGAATAGTGTAGCCTACATATGGGCTGTGTCTCAAATGGCACCATATTTCCTATACTGTATAGTCCACTACTTTTTACCAGGGCGCTGACTGCATGGAAGCACTGCAGCATAGCAACTGTTGGATGGGTTAATCAGGTTTTTGTGCCGACCCAGCTTAGAGCTGGGTGAGGCTTAAGCCCTTCTCTCCACCACACCACTGGACTGCCAGACAGTGGATGGTTGACCTTGTGAAAGAGAGAGCGAGAGAGAGAGAGGGGGGGGATTTGTTTGTGTGTGTGTGTGTGTGTGTGTGTGTGTGTGTGTGTGTGTGTGTTGTGTGTGTGTGTGTGTGTTGTGTGTGTGTGTGTGGTGTGTGGGTGGGTGGGTGGGTGGGTGGGTGGGTGGGTGGGGTGGGTGCGTGTGTGCGTGTGCGCATTCGTGTGTGACTGAATCAAAATTCCATATCCGTTCCAGAATGACATAATGTTCCAGAACCACGGTTTAAAAGATTTTTGGGAGGAGTTCCAATTCCAAAATTCCCAAGTTATCTGCAGGGTTCAACTTCAACCCAACACACCACCGACAGCTCAACGATGCAACACAGCACCCACCCTTGAAGGCATAGTTTCCTCTACATCTGGAAGTCAGTGAGAAGAACGTGCAAATATTAAGCACATAAGCACATCCCGACTCCCTTACTGTCGGTTCCAAAATATGTGCTGAGACTGCAGACCCCAATACAGAAACACTGCTAAATGACATATCTTACACCGTAACATGACAAAGCATTTCATGCAATTAGTTTCCTTTCCTTCAGGTACAGAGCGAGACATTCCTGATTCCACAATTGACTCAGTCAGAAAATGCTCAATGGTCACAGTAAAGAAAGTTCTGCTCCGATAAGTGAGTCAAGAGAACAGCGGAGTGTGTGTCTTGGACGTGGTGGTAGAGGACATTGAGACGGCTTGCTTTTTTGGTTTAATGATCCTCTCCCCTCTCTCTCTCTCTCTCTCACTCTTTCTCTCTATGCCGGGCCGGAATGCCTCTCCCATTTGATATATCGATTTTATTTTTTTGCTCGGCGGACAAAACTGTTCAGCACAGCAGAAATGTGCTTCCCCCTTGGCTACGTCCTGTCTGTGTCTGTGGGAATGTATGCGGTCGATTGTTTCGTCAGTCTCTGAGTCAACACAAAGGGGTTTTCAGGAAGACAAACTATTTAAAAACCTTCAGCACAAAATCAACTGGTCCTTTTTTAAATAGCACAGAGCAGAGTAGCTTTCTTAGCGTGACAGTTGTAGTCGTTATATCGTCCTACAGAATGACTTGAAACAATATAAATATAGTCTGGTGCCGAATCTGTGTTTTTAGCCAACTCCTCTGACTATTGTTGGACTAGTACACACTCAGTTTGTACTGAAATAGATGTACAACGCATTTAATACATCGACTGACATACAACCAATATTTTTTATGGGTTTGGTTGTTTCAAAAAAGTTTACACAACCATTGTGTGCGCACTGCACACAGATCAGGAGACGTGTGGACCTGTGCCTAACACTGTTTACACTGTTTAAAAGGCTAAACTGATTTCAGATCAGATCCTCCTCTGAGACGCTTGATACAGCTCCAGCTCTGTAGCCTAGTAGTGCAAGGTTTATTGTACACCAAATCACTGACAAAAATGACAAAATAATATTTTGATGACAATATATTAGTAATGCATTAACCAACCAACCATGTAATTAACCAACAATAATAGCAATATTAATTATTACCATTAGTATTATTATTTCATTATAGTACTGTCACTAATAACACCATTGTTGTCTCAATCATCAATGTTATTCATTGCAGTATAGCCTAACAGTAGTTTTCAGCAAGTAGTCTATATGGTCGTTCGCTTTCCCAATTGCTCACTCGTGCACACATTCGTGCATGCTGATGCTGGGCTCGCGCAGCGGTCGGGATTAAGGATGATATGTGCTCAACATTTTCCTCATTTCCATTATTCACAGTCATGATGAGGCACGACAAAACACCAACACATTAGCTAGGTCACAGGTTGTTTAACAGCATCGATTATTAAGCTATTGTTGAACCACTCTCCGATATTGAACACCACAGAACGTTCCAGATAATGTGGTTAGGGATGTCAATGTAAAAAAAAAACGAATGGGATTAGCCTAGGCTAGGCTACACAGCGACATTGAGAAAGCAGAAGTGACAGTTTACACAATATCATCCTAACGATGAATCAATACATCGAGAAAATGAAATGGTCCTTGAAGGATAAGGCATTCGCCTATAATGCAAATTCACGGGTTAAGCAGTTCATTCAAGCCAGGTTCTCTTCCTGAGCAACGTCTCATCATTCAAACCAAAAATAATTGCCGGGATCGTTCACTTGTTGGGAAGTGGGTTATCATCCAAGACAAAAGACAACCCAACAACCAAACGAAAGTCATATCAAATGTTTTGAAACTCAAAAGTATACACGCTATGGAAGTAAGGTTTATGGTTCATCATGTAACGGAATTCACTGATGATGGTGCCAAAATATTGATAAATCAAGTAGTAGCATACAATCATTATTATATAATTGAATAATGACAAATACAAAAAGCAAAAACAGAAAAACACACTCGCATACACGACAACATTATAACCTCCCATACAAATAGTGAGTGAAGCCAGAATATTTAATAAAATGTGTATGCTTACCCCGGGCTTTGTGTAGGCTATGAGTCCGCGAAGAGAGATGCCCTGTTCTGTGGGTGAGACAGTGTTCACTTCTCTACCAGTTATCAAAATGTGATTTTGTATTCGATTGACGGACACTCTCGCTGCAAAATCGGCTTCTTCAGTCAGCTCCTCTATCCAGAATGTAGGCTAGTTGGTTTAGGATGTTGTCAGCTCTGGGACGCCGTCTAGTGATGGATTTTATTTTATAAACATATAAAAGCGATTACAAAAGCAATTGTTATGTCGAAATTCTATTGGCTAGTGTGGATAAATGCTTTGTTTTTGTTCCAGGCAAGTTCTATCCGTCCGTCCGGTTGTCTGGATACACAGTTTTGCCGGTTCGTTGATGGAAACGCCTTTTCTTTACTCTCTCTCTCTCTCTCTCTCTCTCTCTCTCTCTCTCTCGGTTGTCGTTCCCGGTCACACGCGCTGTCTGATACCGTTGTTTCGCTGACACTCGCGCACACACATTTTTCCAAGATGATGTCACCGCGCTATCCGGTTTGCAAATCCCACCTCCTTTTCCATCCCTCCGTTCCTCCTGATCCCGCTGCTATCCATCACTGCCACACCCCCCCGACACGTTATTGTCCTCCAACTCTTTTTCTCTTGTTTCCTCCGATTTAACATCCAGTGTGGCATCGGAATCGCGAGCATCAGAATCGTGGCATCTCGCCAACCAGGAGCGCGAGGTAGATGACATTGAATTCTATAAACTGAGGGAATAGGTTTCCTTGTCACAGTAAAAACAAGCCCAATTTGTATATCATTTTCTCTCCACTCTGATGCAGTTGTATATTCAGCGATAGTAACTTGTGGGCCTACTATATTAGGTTAGCCTACTATATTAAATTGACATGTTGTGGTTGGATGGTAGTGGGTCAGAGAATTAGACGAGAGATAGAGAGAATAGAGAGATGGAGAGAAGGGATAGCAAATGTATCCCTTTATTTAAAATAAGTGTAACTTTAAACCCAGACATGCCACACTCACAGCAGTGTTTATGGTTTAGAGGTGTTCCCTATATAGTGCACTACACTTTAAACCAGAAGCCCTGGTAAAAAAAATAGTGCCCACGGGGGCGCAAATTTGGTTTTAGAAGTGGGGGCGGGGGGGGCATATATATATATTTGAATCATAAACTGGGTGGTTCTATCCCTGAATGCTGATTGGCTGGTATATCGTATATAACACGGGTATGACAAAACATGTATTTTTACTGCTCTAATTACGTTGGTAACCAGTTTATAATAGCAATGAGGCACCTTATTGTTCTTAGGCACGATGCGTCGCGCCTAAGAACAGCCATTAGCCGTGGTATATTGGCCATATACCACATACCCTCGTGCCTTATTGCTTAATTATAATTTCTCTTATCCAGTCGGATAAACACTCCGAACAGCCTACCCGACCGCTCGGAGACGTCCGCATGGTCGTATACCGTTGTCTCGTTTTGTATCACATCCCAATGATCAAACTGGGGGGGACAAAAATGCCATTTCAGAATGTGGGGGGACACAGTGGAAGTTTCACCCCAGGATATCGTGATATGAAATGTGAATACCTACCGCCAAAASGTTTTAAGTGCAATAAGCAGTGGTCGACCCGTCATACAGCCCCACATTTTTAGCAAAAAAAATAATAAAAATGTATATATAGATAGATATTTTAATTTTTTGGGGCTTGCCTGTTTTGCATGTTATTTTGGCATTAATATGTGTCACGAAGCAGTTTGCAAACAATGTAAAAAAATAAATATCATTCAGTTGATTAATAAAGTTGCATACACACATGGTCTCTTTTTTGTTTCTTGAGTAAGGCAGCTCCAAAATGCAGGTGTTTCAGCTTAGCTCAGTGCTTTCTGTGGTGGGGCGAGCCAGCAGAAAACAGGAGCATTATGCTGTGATTGGCTCAGTGTTCTGTCAATCATGGGGACAGTATGTCATCGCCAAGTTTAAGTCCTTAGTAAGGGTAGACATCCAAAATTTCAGCACTTTGGGGCCTGCCATAGAGTTATATTACAAGTGCCCTTCCAAGAAGGCTCAATTTCATTGGCCACAGATAAAATTACGTCAAATCACGTTATATGTACAGTAGCTTTGATTGGACTGATCATGTCAACATCTTACTTTCAAAGTCTTAGCTAGCAGTTATCAACATGAATCAAGTCGACAATCTACTGACAAATCCTTTTTAATCCTTGTCATATGAAGAGAAATAATGAAGAAAAATGATAGATAAAACGTATCGGTGCCCATCGGCCATTGGACATAAAGATTACACAACAAGTTGGAAATCTCAAATTCAACAATGAGTCGTTTGGAAGGAATCAGTGGCTAACTGCAAGCATTGCAAAGCAATCACTAACGTTAGCCTGATATTCAATGGAGTGGCTGTGTTTTTTCCCCCCCGAGTTCCCACCATAAATACAGAGAATGACAGACTTTGATGACAAAATTTGCCCACAAAGGACCGCTGCGCCACCTTCACAAGGTGAGTCCAAAAATGTCTTGTATGCTGCTGCATAAATGATGTAATATGCAAGGGAGATATGTATACTGTAGCTAAGAAAGTAATACTAAGTGTATGTTGTGTAGTAAGCTGTTAGTAGCCCATGTGCCTCACCCGAATAATTTGGTCTATTTTCACCAACGAGGTATTGTTAACACATTGTTCGTGGCCCGGTGTGTGCTTGTTTGCCAACTTTTTTTTACAGCTTTGACAGTGCTACTGATGGTAGTGGTAGTGCTTGGCTTGCACGTGCAAATTCAGCACACACAACATTTTATAATAGAATTGTGTTACTTGACGTGTCAAATTAAAAGCTTATGTAACACATCAAATAGTGTTATATGATGTGTATCTTTTTTGACACGCAAAGACCCAAATGGCGTTCAATGTGCCTCACCCTAATAAGTTGGTCTATTTTCACCTCTTAATTTCACCTACTGTTCTAATTTGGTGGTGCACGTGTGGCCTATAACCTGTTTTTAGAGAAATGCATTCATCGAATATTGTAAGAGCTTTCATTGTCTGCTTATATGCCCCCTTTATTTATCCTACGGTTCTGACTTGTTGTACAGGGAGTACACTGTAAGAACGGCCCATGTTCTGAATTCTGTCGCTGTACATATCAAAAGTGCTGAACAAATAGGTATATTGAGAACGTCCATCGTCGCTCACTCATTATTGTCTTAATCGAAATTACGGATTGCCTCTTATCCACTTGTCGCCCCCTTATGCCATAGTTTGTACATCTCAATTTTCAGTAGAAACCACATTTGTTTAAGCCATATCAGCTATGCTTTTTTAAAAGGCAGTAAATGAGGCTGAATGAACTGTTTTGCTGCCAGACAAGGCTCCGCTGAAAGCCAGGTGTAGCAGTGGTAAGGTGTTGGAACTCTGCTGTTGGCTCTAACAGTTTGTGGGCACCGTTTGTCACCGTTATAGTGCAATTAATGTATTGTTTAGTGTTGTGATGTGTAGTGGCTTTGCTGGCATGCATCCCACTTTTTATTTTTGCCCCACCAAGATTTACATGCTAAAATCGCCACTGGCAATAAGTACAAATGTTTTATCCTAAAAATATATCTCAAGTTGAGAGAATAATAGTCCCGTTGTGGGTGTGTTCGGCAATACCATACAAGATGAGGAGAGGACTCTTTTGTGTTTGTGTGTGTGTGTGTGTGTGGGGGGGGGGGGGGGATTACTCTGCTTTGCACTGATAATCATTATTGTATGAATAAAAATGACAATATTACATATTAAATCGACTCCACAAGATGGGATGCAGATCCATTACTTTGTAATTACATATCGCCATTACATTAATATTGGATGTGGCATAATAAAAATAGGTAGTTGTAAAATCTAGATTGATTGTTTTTATAATTTAGATTCATTATACCTGTAATTTATGCCTGCATATTATTTGATATGTATCAACAATGCATATACTACATTTGTCCAAATAGAGTATAGGCCCATGGTTTGCCTTATTGTTGTGCTCAAGAATAACAGTTGCATATTGTTTTTGACACTTGCAAATTATCATCCCGTTCTTGATTTACATACATCTAAAGGGGGATGTCAGGTGGCCGTAGCAACATAGATACAGCACAATAACCAAACAGAAAACACAGAAATATCATATAGAAAGTATCCATGTTTTCTCAGGGACTTTGCAATGGATAATGAGTATGTCTTTTACAGATCTTGTCCCAAAGCCTTCAAATAAAGTGTTACCCAAGTTTGAATAGCACAGCAGATTAGGGTAGCCTAACCCAAAATAATTATATGGTTGGATATGCAGAGGCGTTATATAATTTTCTCAACAGATTTCGACAGGATCCTGGATTATGTTTTCACGTGTTTTGCACACATGAATATTTTAACATGTTTGTTTGACAATCATAGCACGTGTGCTGCCATGTGAAACTAAAACAAAAACGAGTCATGAAAAAACAATTTAGTCAACTGAAATAAAATAATTAACAAACCTGTTTGAAAAACAAAAATTATACTGAAACTATTATCTTTGACTCCAAAACGAATTAAATTAGAAAAAAAACCATAATGAATTATGTTCAGTTTTAGTTTTTTCAATTTTAAACTTTAGGCTTTTTTTGTAATGGGTTTTAATTTTCATGTTTATGAACCTGGCTAGTACATGCTGCCAGGAGATGGCGATGTTTCAAATAGGCCTAGCTTATTTAGCATCACTATCACTAGCTATCTAGTCACTCTAGATCAGGGCTGCCCAACCTTCTTCCTGGAGATCTACCGTCCTGTGGGTTTTCAGTCCAACCCTAATTAAACAAACCTGATTCTACTCATTAGCTGCTCAACAAGACCTTAGCTAGCTGAACCAGATATGCTCAATTAGGGTTGGACTGAAAACCTACAGGACAGTAGATCTCCATGAAGAGGGTTGGGCAGCCCTGCTCTAGACAGACAGTTTGCCTCCCACAATGTACCTACATCCTTACAAGTACCTGGACAGAGAGGAGGAGTCAGAACAGGGAAGACTGTCACCGCCTTATCCGGTGACGTCACCGCCTATCCGATTGTTGCCCTAGTGTGAACATCCCTGCCGGACATATAGTAGCTAGCTAGCGATATGGTTATTTTTAATGAGTGCATTTCGCTAGTGGCTAGTTTGCATAATCTACCTTCACTAAAACCACAGAAAAGGTTTTGCCCGAAAACTTTGGTTTCAAATCATTCTGAGATGTCTGCCTCATTGACTGTACAGTATATGAATGGACCAAGCCATCAATGACATCACACTATTCATTCTTATGTGAAGACTCAATGGCTCATTTGAAGCTCAGGAAGTCGGTTTTAGCTTGGTAAGATGGCGTCTCATGGGGGGGATTCTCAAGACATGACATGCGCAGTTTGAGCTACTCCAGGAAGTGATGTTGCAGGCTGCGACCAACTACCCCCTCTCTTTGAGTATCTCAAGTTGAAGGCCGACTGTGGTAATGCAGGCTGCCGGTAGCAACTAAATTATCCTTGTAACTCCTTCTGTGTGCGATTTTAAAATAATCGGCCCAAGGACATACATCTGGTGTAATAGAATAAATGATTGGTACCATGATTGTCTTCGATTTGTTTATTATTTACAAGAATATTGAAGACAAAGATTGCTATTTTCCCATTGACTATAATGGGGGATCCTTCTTTCTGGATACAACAGCCTGCAGTACCCCGGTCAGCCTTAAACTTCATGGAGGGGGCTTGATTTTTCAGGCTTGTCCCGACCTACCCAAACTTGTGTTTTGTTGGGAGAGTTGTCTGTCTGAAGAGGATCATCCCCAGAACAGAAAATGTCCAAGAGAATCTGACATCCTCCCCAGACCTAGTGCTGTTGCTCTAGGTCTAGGATTTCCAAGATGGCTAGCTATCACTAGCTAACAGGAAGAAATAGAACCTACAACACATACATGCCTCCTAGCCTCCCATGCATAGGGTACTTTCTGTCCCTAACACTAAGACTGAAACAAAAATAATATAAAAATGAAACAGAATTTTTTAAATCAAACCTAAACTGAATCAAAACCAGTAAATCAAGTCAGAAAACAAACTATGACGAAACTGAATTTCACATAAGAATCCTAAAATTAATAGAAATATAAACTAATATAAAAACACAAAACCATTATTGTCACAGCCGTTGTAAGAAGAGGACCAAGGTGCAGCGTGGTGAGCGTACATTTTCTCTTTATTTGGAAAAAAGACGCCGAACAAAACAACAAACACTACAAAAACAAACCGTGAAGCTAAAAGCTATGTGCCCTAAACAAAGTCAACCTCCCACAAACACAGGTGGGAAAAAGGGCAGCCTAAGTATGGTTCTCAATCAGAGACAACGAGAGACAACGATAGACAGCTGTCCCTGATTGAGAACCCTACCTGGCCAAAACATAGAACTACAAAACATAGAACATAGAATACCCACCCCAACTCACGCCCTGACCAAACCAAAATAGAGACATAAAAAGGATTTCTAAGGTCAGGGCGTGACAGTACCCCCCCCCCCCCCCAAAGGTGCGGACTCCGACCGCAAAACCTAAACCTATAGGGGAGGGTCTGGGTGGGCATCTATCCGCGGTGGCGGCTCAGGTGCGGGACGCAGTCGACCCCGGACTGGGGACCCTCGTTGCGGACCCCGGACTGGGGACCCTCGTTGCGGGCCCCGGACTGAGCACCCTCGTTGCGGGCTCCGGACTGAGCACCCTCGTTGCGGGCCCCGGACTGGGCATCGTCGCTGGAGGCTCCGGACTGGAGACCGTTGCTGGATGCTCCGGACTGGAGAACGTCGCTGGAGGCTCCGGACTGGAGACCTTCGTTGGAGGCTTTGTGCCATGACTCCTCACTGGAGGCTTCGTGCCATGGATCATCACTGGAGGCTTCGTGCCATGGATCATCACTGGAGGCTTCTTGCCATGGATCATCACTGGAGGCTTCTTGCCATGGATCATCACTGGAGGCTTCGTGCCATGGATCATCCCTGGAGGGAGGAGACGTATGGGCAGTCTGGTACGTTGAGCTGCCACAGGGCTCACCAGGCTGGGGAGACATACAGGAGGATTAGTTCTAGGTGCAGGCACAGGACTCACCAGGCTGGAGAGACATACAGGAGGCCCTGTCCTTCTGGGGACAGGCACAGGATACACTGGGCCGTGGAGGCGCACTGGAGGTCTTGAGCGTAGAGCCTGCACAACCCGTCCTGGCTGGATGGCTATTTTCGCCCTGCAGATGCGAGGCGCTGGCACAGGACGCACTGGGCTGTGCAGACGCACCGGAGACACAGTGCGCAGAGCCGGCGCAGGATATCCTGGGCCGTAGAGACATACTGGCGGCCAGATGCGCTGAGCCGGCAYCCTCCGACCTGGCTGGATGCCCACTCTAGCCCTGCCGATTCGGGGAACTGGAAGGTAGCGTACCGGGCTGTGCACGCGCACTGGAGACACCGTGCCCTCCACCGCATAACACGGTGCCACAGTAAGCACGGGGAGTTGGCTCAGGTCTCCAACCTGACTCAGCCACACTCCCCGTGTTACCCCCCCCAATGTTTTTGGGGAGCTGCCTCTCGGGCTTCCTTGCTAGCCGTGTCCCTTCGTAACGCTGACGCTCTGCTCTTGCTGCATCCAGTTCCTCCCGTGGACGGCGATACTCCCCAGCCTGCCTCCAGGGTCCCTTACCGTCCAGGATCTCCTCCCAAGTTCATGAATCCTGGACAACCTGCTCCTCCTTACCACGCTGCTTGGTTCGTTGTTGGTGGGAAGTTCTGTCACGGCTGTCGTAAGAAGAGGACCAAGGTGCAGCGTGGTCAGCGTACATACTTTTAATAGTAGATGTTGCCAACAAAACAATAAACAATACCAAAACAAACCGTGAAGCTTAAGGCAATGTGCCATCAAACAAAGTTAACTTCCCACAAAGACAGGTGGAAAAAAGGGCTACCTAAGTATGGTTCTTAATCAGAGACAACGATAGACAGCTGCCTCTGATTGAGAACCACACCCGGCCAAACACAAAGAAATAGAAAACATAGAAATAAAGAAACTAGAATGCCCACCCTAGTCACACCCTGGCCTAACCAAAATAGAGAATAAAAGCCTCTCTATGGCCAGGGCGTGACAATTATAACCTTGGTGTGTGTGTTTGTGTGTGTGTGTGTGTGTGTGTGTGTGTGTAGTAGTTCGCCCCCAGGATAGAGTTTAATCGGGAAGTTCTCGTTTCCCATCACAAGATCAGCTTGTTTAGGAAAAATAACAAAAAAGGCTCTCAGAGACGAACACACACACACACACACACACACACACACACACACACACACACACCACACACACACAACCACACACACACAACAGCACCACACACACACTCCCTCCCTGATGGGCCATGCTCATCAAGGCTAGCTGAGAAAGAAGGAAGGGAAAGAAAGAAAATAAAAAATATATAAATATATCTGATACAAAGAAGAACAAAATGTAAGAGAAATAGCGGAGAGGAAGATTAAATGGTTTTAGGGTAATCTAGATTAAGAAAAATATGTACAGATTGCTGTTGTAGGTACAAAAGTATTTTTGTTGTTGTGGATGCTGAAAGCTACTGTACAATATAGCCTAAACACATTTCTTCTAGTCATCTGATGGCAAGAGAACGATAGAGAGAGAGAGAGGGACTGTGTGTCTGAGTGTGTGCTTCTGTGTGTGTTCTATCCCTGGGCACTGGCTGTGATGTCGCTGAAAGGAACGCTTGTTGTAAGAGAGGGGGGAGGTGGAAGAGTAGACAGAAAAGAGAAACAATGAAAATGCAGAGTCATTCTGCCCCTCTCTTTCTCTCCTTTTAAACCCCTGTCGCTTTCTCTGGCTGACACTGATCTGACAGCACTGATTAGGGACTGGACAGTAGTTTGTGTGTGTGTGTGTGTGTTACTGTCTAAGTACCTAGACTGGTCTTTTTTAGATAACACACATCACTAAGTACTAATTGAACATCAATAACAAGCATAAGGAAGTAAGGACTGCATGCTTAATATTGACATGTAATTAGTACTTAGAGATGTGTGTTCCGGTGGTAGGCATGGCAACCCCTGCTCCTGAATTGCCTTCTGAGGTACTTCAGCTTTTTGAGTTGACCTTTTTTTGTTGCTTTAAACCCTGGTAGACCATGTTCAGTCGGTGGTATTTATCCAGTCTGTCTGTTTCAGGGAGAATGTGTTGTTCAGAATGTGCCGTTGCAAAACGTAGCAAAATGTTTTAGCCAACTGAGCGGAACCCATGCAGGTCTGAGCTGTGGTTCTTTAGTTACCGCCATCCATCCACCTCCATTTGTGTCCTCCCTAGTGCTGTGTGAGAGTCGATAAGGCCTGGGCCTTTATCCACGAAGTGTCTCAGAGTAGAACATTGGTCGCCGTATTAAAGTGTGGAGAATAAAGACGTCGTACTCCTACACTTATGGGTATATGATCGATCCATAACTGATCTAGACCTACATCCAACAGTATATCTTATGCCTTTGACAATTATTTCACGATGACTATAACAAATAGGCTAATAAATAAACGTGTTTTTCTTTTTATTATTTAATTAGCAATTCGGACCTCTCTGAAATGAAAATGGATGGCCCTCCCTTCAGTAAAATATATTTTTACCTGAACACTTGGGGAAAAAAACTATTGACCCTCCCCTGTACCCAAAATAATAATTAAAACATAAAGTGGATAGCAGAGAACATGACTACTGTTTACCCTCACTCCGGGGACAGACCAGAGCCTTTAGACATGCAGTTTTAGTAACTGTTCTTTGTTTTGTAAGCATTAGGCTACATGACAAAGTAGCTAGAGGTTGTGGATTCACATTCCACCGCAGACAAGGGTAGGGGTAAAAATATATTCATTACAATAAAAGCACTGCTTGGATCTATCATCTTATTTGCGGTCTGATTAAAAAAAACATTTTTATAAACGCATTTAATGCAATTCTACATCATTTGACATGTCAATATTAAGCATGCAGTCTTTCCTTCTTTATGCTTGTTATTGATGTCCAATTAGTACTTGTGATGTGTGTTACGAAAGAAGACCAGCCTAGGTACTTAGTCAGTAAGACACACACACAAACTACTGTCCAGTCCCTAATCAGTGCTGTCAGATCAGTGTCAGCCAGAGAAAGCGACAGGGGTTTAAAAGGAGAGAGAGGGGCAGAATGACTCTGCATTTTCATTGTTTCTCTTTTCTGTCTGCTCTTCCCCCTCCCCCTTCTCTTACAACAAGCGTTCCTTTCAGCAACACCACAGCCAGTGTCCAGGGATAGAACAGAATAGTTTTTATTTAATGAATTTTTTACTTGTACCCCTTTTCCCTGATTTCCAATCCAGTCTTGTCTCAGCGCTGCAACTCCCCTAGAGACTCAGGAGAGGCGAGAGCAATACGTCCTCCAAAACACAGCCCTGCCCGCACACACTGCTCGCTTAACCCGGAAGCCAGTCGCACCAATGTGTCGGAGGAAACACCATCCAGCTGGCGACCGGAGTCAGCTTGCAGGGACCCGACCCACCACAAGGAGTTGCTAGAGTGTGGTGGGAAAAGGAAATCCCGACCGGCCAAACCCTCCCGATGCTGGGCCAATTGTGCACCACCTCATGGGTCTCCCGGTCATGGCCAGCTGTGACACAGCCTGGAATCAAACCCAGGTCTGTAGTGACGCCTCAAGCACTGCAATGCCTTAGCCCGCTGCGCCACTCGGGAGGCCCTAATAAGAATCTTGAAATACCACAACAGAGCATGACAACGAATGAGTGTATGTTGATTTCTATATAAGCTATTGTTAAAAAAGAGGATAGTCAGGAACAGTGCTGAAGATGTCTATCAACGGTAAAAATGTAGCGCAACAGAACCAGTTACAACTGAAGTATCTAATCATCAATGAATTTGTTTTTTTAACACAGCAGCCGCATAACATCAGGTAGGCATACAGGTATATGCAGTTGTAACTATTTTTCATTCCTGGAAACTATAATTTTCTAATTTATTCTATTTTATTCTATGATATTGTTGTTAGAAAATAGATTTGCGTTTAGGGCATGGAAATATAAGCGCATCTCCTAGGCTAAATTAACAAACTAGGCATGCATAGCTCACCACATGATCTTCAAACCAAAGACTGGACAAACTCGTGTTTCTAAAACTGAATTCTAAGGCACTGTAGAATGACTGTATAGCCTAATAAGGACGTTTTTGTTTCATTATTATTTCAATTTCATTTTATACAGCCTAAATGCAAAGTGTATAGGCATGTTGTTGAAGTGCTGGTGTTGATGTGTTGTTGAATAGCTGAGCGCTCCTGCCAGCATGTAGTGTGTCACAAATGCTTCCGGATTAATTTCTTAAATGGCAGGGTATAGCCTGCTCCTGACTGATTTAGAGTTAGTATGTTGTTGAAATATTCAACGTCAATTGACAGTGACAGAATCACACATTACTTCCCAAGCAAAGTGCATTTTTGTCTCCTCGGCTATAGAAGGTTGTAGCTGTCACAATGGCGTGTATAAGTGGCAGGGAAGTCAGGCGCAGGAGAGTCAAATAGAGTGTAGAATGGAGTACTTTAATTAAAGTCCCAGTAATCTGCTCCATAACACTCACGGGAAAAACATAAAACAAATCTGGGTACGAAGACCCGTCGCACACCTATACACAATCAACACAACACTTGACAACGAACAATCTCTGACAAAGACATAAAGGGAAACAGAGGGTTAAATACACAATAGGTAATGGATGGGATTGAAAACAGGTGTGTGGGAAGACAAGACAAAACCAATGGAAAATGAAAAATGGATCGATGATGGCTAGAAGACCGGTGACGTCGACCGCCGAACACCACCCGGACAAGGAGAGGCAACGACTTCGGCAGAAGTCGTGACAGTAGCGCAGCATTTGAATGTTATAGCGTCAAACCAAAGATATCCCATATCTGTAACGATCGTCGTCTTCTTCGGACGAGGAATAGGAAGGATCGGACCAAAATGCAGCATGGTACGTGTCCATGTTAAATTTATTATAACTGAACACAGAATACAAAATAACAAAAGTGAAACAACGAAAATCGAAACAGTCCTATCAGGTGAACCAACACAAAACAGGAAACAACTACCCACAAACACAGGTGGGAACAGGCTACCTAAGTATGGTTCTCAATCAGAGACAACGAATGACAGCTGCCTCTGATTGGGAACCATACCAGGCCAAACACATAGAAATACAACACACAGAACAAAACATAGAATGAAAAACATAGAATGCCCACCCCAACTCACGCCCTGACCAAACCAAAATAGAGACATAAAAAAGGAACTAAGGTCAGGACGTGACATTATCCATTGGAGTCACGTCTTTCCCCTGCATTTTACAGCTTGTTTCTAGCATTGCAGCCTAAAGCATTGCTATAGATCACTTTATATAATCAGATCCATCAAAAGAAAAAAATCTTCACCTAACAAGTGATAGGCCTATGCTTTTACCCATTTTCTTTAACAAAAGCAACAATACCCTCACACACCCCCTCAATTCAGAAAACAGTGAGCTGACATTCCCTTTTGATCTACAGTATGTGGGGTACAGAGATGAGGTAGTCATTCAAAAATCATGTTAAACACTATTATTGCACACAGAGTGAGTCCATGCAACTTATTATACGACTTGTTCAGCATATTTTTACTCCTGAACTTATTTAGGCTTGCCATAACAAAGGGGTTGAATACTTATTGACGCAAGACATTTCAGCGTTTCATTTAGAATTAATTTGTARAAATGTCTAAAAACATAATTCCACTTTGACATTATGGGGTATTGTGTGTAGATTGATGAGGAAAAACCCAAACGTAATCCTTTTTTAATAAGGCTGTAACTTACCAAAATGTGGAAAAAGTCAAGGGGTCAGGAATACTTTCCGAAGGTACTGTATCTATTGTAGGCTAGCCTATATTATTTTAGCCATGCTTTGGAGGTGTGTAAAACCCCCTCCATGATGTAGGCTACATGTGTCCATGCCCATCATGAAACGAGAGATGAGAACCTCGGTGAATACCGGTAAACCTCGTATTTAGAAGTTATTTTCCTGTAACAATTGCTTGTTTCCAGTATCACATTTTTAAACCCCAAATCCCTCCTTAGGCTACCCGTATCCTAGGCCTACTATAATGAAGGCTGGTTCAACAGCAATGCGTCGTCGTTTTTTTTCCTGGCCTATTTTATGATATTATACAATTTTACGTACATTTACTGTTGTTGTTGAAAAAAAACGAACAGATTGCTTGTTTTTCATTGAATTTGATTCAACCTAAACTTAGAATGATTCACACTATCCTGGTTGTATGGCGAGAACGTCCTTGGTGCGTATGCAATGTCACTTCTAGAGAAATGTGATATATACAGTATATAAAACATTCAATTTGGGAGCAGCATCACTGTGAGTGGACATTCTCCCTTTCTCTTTATATTAGATATTATTCCAGCTATTGTGAAAAGTTTGGATGTCTTAAAACCCTGCATAGTCTATGTTGTTTCAATATTACATGCCCATAGGGAGCAATTATGGTGCCTGTAAGTGTATTTAGACATAGCCTAGTTGTTGTGTTGTTTAGAATTTGATTCGAATGATCTCTTTTTAGGCCTGAATTTTATCTTGCTTATTGACAGTGTTTGGCATGTCCCTGCTCAGCCATAATGACATTTACAGTAGGCCTAGCCCCAATATCAGTGTGTATGCTTTGTGTATATTTCCACATTAAAGCTATGCAATTAATTAGACCAATTTTAGGTTTGTTAATCGATTACAAATTACATGACCCTCCCCTGGACTAAATAAAAAAAATGTAAACCCTCCCCCTGACTGAAATGGAAAAAGAATGACCCTCCCCCATTTTCCTCTGGGTAACAATTGTGTACATTTTGACCACTCCCTTATTGCAATTGGTTATTCCCCATCATTTGCAACAATAGCTACAGTTGAATTCGGAAGTTCACATACAGATTAGCTAAATACATTTAAACTCAGTTTTTCACAATTCATGACATTTAATCCTAGTAAGAATTCCCTGTCTTAGGTCAGTTAGGATCACCACTTTATTTTAAGAATGTGAAATGTCAGAATAATAGCAGAGAGGATGATTTATTTCAGCTTTTATTTCTTTCATCACATTCCCAGTGGGTCAGAAGTTTACATACACTCAATTASTATTTGGTAGCATTGTCTTTAAATTGTTTAACTTGGGTCAAACGTTTCGGATAGCCTTCCACAAGCTTCCCACAATAAGTTGGGTGAATTTTGGCCCATTCCTCCTGACAGAGCTGGTGTAACTGAGTCCGGTTTGTAGGCCTCCCTGCTCGCACACTCTTTTTCAGTTCTGCCCACACATTTTCTATAGGATTGAGGTCAGGGCTTTGTGATGGCCACTCCAATACCTTGACTTTGTTGTCCTTAAGCCATTTTGCCACAACTTTGGAAGTATGCTTGGGGTCATTGTCCATTTGGAAGACCCATTTGCGACCAAGCTTTAACTTCCTGACTGATGTCTTGAGATGTTGCTTCAATATATCCACCTAATTTTCCTTCCTCATGATGCCATCTATTTTGTGAAGTGCACCAGTCCCTCCTGCAGCAAAGTACCGCCACAACATGATGCTGCCACCCCTGTGCTTCACGGTTGGGATGGTGCTCTTCGGCCTGCAAGTGTTGGCTCCACTTTTCTGAGCTCTGTTATTTACTCAACAAATAAGGATTACTTAAAATGTGCATATATAAAATTAAGATATTTCAATTAGAATACAGACATAGACAGAAGTCAAAGATCAACATACAACTTATGTCTCTCCTGAGTTCTGCCTCGAACAAAAGAAAGACAGCATCTTATATCCCCGGGATCACACCTTATCCTATATCAAACCCTGCATGTGCAGCTAAAAGAACAAGTTATTCTTAACACAAGGTTTCTGAGAACCTGTCTCAGCGGTATGCAAATCTGCCCTTGTTTCAGAGAAAAACAGACGCTGTCTTTCTGTGTCTCGCTATCACCCTGAGTCCCTTTTCTCACCTTTTCTCACAGACACGGGGCTGCGTGTTTTGGCAGAGAGCTAGACACAGACGGAGGCCTCAATATTCAGCTATACAGTGAGCATAGGTACAATGGCATGTAAGCAAATTAATAACACATAATCAATGGTGGGGGTCTTTAGAAGACCCCCAAAATCAACTTTAACYCTACACAAGCCTCCCCCTTTTTCCTCCAAACATAACGATGGTCATTATGTCCAAACAGTTCTATTTTTGTTTCATCAGACCAGAGGACATTTCTTCAAAAAGTTTGATCTTTGTCCCCATGTGCAGTTGCAAACCGTAGTCTGGCTTTTTTTATGGTGGTTTAGGACTTGTTTTACTGTGGATATAGATACTTTTGTACCTGTTTCCTCCAACATCTTCACAAGCTCATTTGCTGTTGTTCTGGGATTAATTTGCACATTTCGCACCAAAATACATTAATCTCTAGGAGACAGAACACGTCTCCTTCCTGAGCGGTATGACGGCTGCGTGGTCCCATGGTGTTTATACTTGCGTACTATAGTTTGTACAGATGAACGTGGTACCTTCAGGCGTTTGGAAATTACTCCCAAGGATGAACCAGACTTGTGGAGGTCTACAATTGTATTTTCTGAGGTCTTGACTGATTTCTTTTGATTTTCCCATGATGTCAAGCAAAGAGGCACTGAGTTTGAAGGTAGGCCTTGAAATACATCCACAGGTACACCTCCAATTGACTCAAATGATGTCAATTAGCCTATCAGAAGCTTCTAAAGCTATGACATCATTTTCTGAAAATTTTCCAAGCTGTTTAAAGGAACAGTCAATTTAGTGTATGTAAACTTCTGACCCACTGGAATTGTGATACAGTGAATTATAAAGTGAAATAATCTGTCTGTAAACAATTGTTGGAAAAATGACTTGTGTTATGCACAAAGTAGATGTCATAACCAACTTGCCAAAACTATAGTTTGTTAAGAAGAAATTTGTGGAGTGATTGAAAAACGAGTTTTAATGACTCCAACCTAAGTGTATGTAAACTTCCGACTTCAACTGTACGTTTCCCTGAACTTTTTGGGGTCGACATTTAGGGAAGTTCACATAAAAAAATAGATGCAACAATTCCATTTAACCATCTTGTGTCGATGAAAACATCTGGAAATAATGACGTCACACCTATAAAAAAAATTAAAATCTACAAAATCCTAGTGTTTCGATTACCCATTCAAACTAACTGCTCATTAATAAATTGGCGACAGCCTGTATACCCTCCCACCTGTCTGCTCCATGTCACAGGTAGCCCACGAAAGCCAGCATGAATAGAATGCAATAATTGACTAATATTTGCCATATTCTAATACTTCTCATGTGCCAACATATCGCCAAGGTCCGTGCCATGGTGAAACTTGCACTCCTGAAGGTCTGAAATAATTGGATGGTGAAACTTGCCAGCCAACCAGAAAAGGCAAAGCAATTTAAGCATTCTTGAAAGTCAGGAAACATTCTTTCCTGCAAAAAAACCCAAAACAAGTATAGTTGAAAAAATTGAATTTGCCAGACAGGCATTTAGAATGAAATGTGGAGCTTTATAGTTAGGCGGTGACATCATGTGCCCCACGTACCTTCAAAATTATTTGTCAATCATCATTTATTCAAAAAACACCATTGACATCATCATTTGTTGCAATAAGAATGGATAAAAATATTGTTGATCTTTAGAAAATGTATCCTATATCTGCGGTTTCCATTACACATTGCTTTTGTCGAATAAACCTGGGTCAATGGAAACCTGCCTAATGTCAATGAGCGTCATCAATATCTTTCCTTTGCCGTACCTCAAACTGTCATGATTACCTGCTGAGATAAACTTTTATGAGTTGATTTCACTCCTGGCTCAGAGTTTGTCTGGGCAGTGTCTTAACAGCATCCTTAAACTTAATCTGAGCTGGGATTTGTTTTCTTAAAACAGATTATATCAGCATTCCTAAGACCTTTTCTGAGATGCTTTGTAGATACGGGCCCTGGTCTAACATCGCTGTCTCAAATGGAACCCTATTCCCTATGTAGTGTAYTACTTTTGGCCTGGGGCTCGCAGGGCTTTGGTAATTATTTTCTTCACTTTATAGGAAATGGGTGCCATTTGGGAGATAGCCCAGGTCTAAGGTCTGAGTGTGACACTAATTAGTATCCATTACCAGCAGCTCATTAATGAGGCCCCTCCCCCGGGGTAGTCAATTTTCTTCTACTACTTCTATGAGTTGGTAAACAAACTGAAAGAGTGCATACTGCCACCTGTAGTCTGTTTTTTGAACAGGTATAAAGCCAAGGTTGGTGATTTACTGCCACCTACACTTATGGAATTATGTGATCCTTCCTTAACCCATAGGAAGTCGCACCCAGTTGACTACTTCAAAATGGTGAAAGTCCTCAGTGGCGCTGCCAATGCTAAAACTGGCTTTTGGGCACGTGAGTTCTCTATACATCTCTATGGGTTTACCTCATTAATTTAGATGGGGTTTCACGTTAGGGACAGAAGAAGGCAGAAACTGAGGTTTTGTTTGGAACTGCAAGTGAGTCGGGTGAAGCTAATAGCACAGAAAGTGAGAATGAGTGGGTTACAGTGACGAAGAAAAAGGGAAACAAGAGAAGTAAAGCTATGTTGGAAAATAGGAAAACACGACTCGTTTTTTAGTCGGAGTCAGGGTTTTGGATCAATGCCACTTAGGAAATCTGTTTAACGTCTCCCAGAAAATCTGGAATGTGTTGGAGGACAGTGTGGAGTCGGTGAGAGTCACAAGAAGTGGTCTTATTTAGATTTTGTGTGTCTGCGGAGCAGAAGAAGCGTGTTTTAAGACAAAAAGATATCGGAGTGTAATGTTTCCTGCATGGATTTTYGTAGCAGGGCGCCTATCAAGGGGCTTATTTCTGGGGTGGCGCAAGAAATAAAGGCAAAGGATATAACTGAAGACATCGATGGAGTGGTTGGTGCTTATTATCTATGCACTTTAACTCTACATATTACCTCAATTACCTTGACTAACCTGTGCCCCCGCACATTGACTCTGTACCGCTACCCCCCGTATAAAACCTCGCTACTGTTATTTTACTGCTGCTCTTTAATATATTTTTTATTTTTCACTTATCTATTTTTTTTACTTAACACTTATTTTTCTTAAAACTGCATTGTTGGTTAAGGGTTTGTAATAAGCATTTCACTGTAAGCTTTAAACCTGTTGTATTCGGCGCATGTAACAAATACAATTTGATTTGATTTGCACGTCGACTGACCTGTATGGTGGACGGCGAACATGAGCCTGAATTCTTGGAGTGCCCTGTTAGTGTGAGGGAGAATGAGGTGGCGAGGGTAAGTAGTGTCCAGCGTGTCGCCTATCTGGAGGCGGTGAGAAGATTGAAAGGACCGAGTGGCGGGGACGAAAGGGAAAGGGGGATACCTAGTCAGTTGTACAACTGAATGCCAACTGAAATGTGTCTTGCATTTAATCCAACTCCTCTGAATCAGAGAGGTGCGGGGCGTTTCCTTAATCGACATCCACGTCTAAGCAATGGTAGTGGAGCCACCACGACCAGTGAAGGCTTCTCATCAACCAAGGGATAGTGAAATGATACATGTTAAAAAGGTGGACTTTGTATTATTTATTGTAATGGTCATAAACTGTACAGCACAAGCAGAGAACAAGTCTAAGAAAATTGGAATCGTTGTGAAATGCTGCTGAGCGTTTTTTGGGTCTTCGTGATTTCACAGCCGAGGCCGTGCAAGAAATCCCGTCGGTGAATGTACCCCCATCACAGGCCCCTAAGTCTGTGTAGGGATGTATTTTGGAGTGGACTCCGATTGAAGTGTGATGGGTTTTCTTAGTTGACGTGTTTTATTTTGTATGATGTCGTTTTCCCCCTTTCCCGAAATGTTTTCTTTTTTTCAGGTAATGCCCCATTAACATTGGATGCCAAACGCCGTTAAACCCCATCGAAGAAGAAGAAGATTAATTTAGATGCCAAAAAGGCTGCCGTGTTTGTGTTGGTGGAGGGAGAAGATCCAAAATAGCTGCAGTTTCAGTTTGGCACAGGCAGAGGGAGAAGATCCAAAATRGCTGCAGTTTCAGTTTGGCACAGGCAGAGGGAGAAGATCCAAAATGGCTGCAGTTTCAGTTTGGCACAGGCAGAGGGAGAAGATCCAAAATGGCTGCAGTTTCAGTGAGATGCAGAGAAAAAATGTAATGGTGGGTTGCAAAACTAGAGCCAGTTAAATGAATGTTCTGCTTCTTTATGATTTGTTTAATTGACTTTGTAACAATATACAAAACAAGTGACAATACAAATGCATGTTACAGTATCTTTTGAGTGTGAAATGGCTGCTTTGAGTTCATTCAAGGTTGATTAGAATTGAGGAAAGCATTGACATTTGAGGAACTGAAGTGATTGGCTGATTGGACAAAGATATTTTCCACAGAAAGTGGCCTCTGAACTGCTCTTTGGTTAAAGAACCCTCTGCCTCAGATCTGGCTCTTTAGTGTGTGTGTGTGTGTGTGTGTGTGTGTGTGTGTGTGTGTGTGTGTGTGTGTGTGTGTGTGTGTGTGTGTGTGTGTGTGTGTGTGTGTGTGTGTGTGTGTGTGTGTGTGTGTGTGTGTGTGTGTGGGTTTCTTTAGTGTGTTTGACATGTTACATTGACTGAGGCAAATGTATTTCATTCAAGGACGACAACACACACACAAACACACACACACACACACACCTCCACCAACTTTCAACACCAACTGTTCAATTGGAGCCTTGATTTTTTTTCATTCTGTCAGGTTCTGCAGTTACCAAGCAACATGTTGTCCGCGAGTCCCAACTGTCAAGAATCTTTCAATTTTTACAGTTACTTTGTTCAAATGGCAACCTATTCCCTATGGGCCCTGGGTCAAACGTAGTGCAGTCTAGGGTCCCATTTAGGATGCAACAGTGACTAACACTTGTCATCCTGAAATATGGAATATAATGTAAATATGTGTCAGACTGGTACAAATACTTTTTGAAGTCTTTCAAATACTTTGAGCGTTTTGGTCTAGTCTGCGTGGAGTGCCAGATGAGCAGGATTTTCAGTGCGAGGACTATTGGTCCATTAAGCTCAGTCAAGCACAGATAAAGTATTTGAAACACTTTCAGATAGTATTACCCAGGTCTAATAGAAGGCTTCTACAAGGATGTGATTTTGATAGCAATACAAGGCAGTCAAAATCATCTGTATTCCATAACACGCACTACCCTTTTCAAAATCTCTGTAGATGACAACGTAACACTCCACAGGCTGTGGTGCGCGCGCATGTGTGTCTGCGTGTGCGTGTGTGTGTCTGTGGCTGTCTTACACACTTTTCTGCCATTTCTGGTTGCCTGGACACCAGTGCAAAGGCTGGCACAGGTTTCCCGAACCCATTTGGTGAGCTCGCAGCAGAGGAGAATGAGACACACACACACACACACACACACACACACACACACACACACACACACACACACACACACACACACACACAACACACACACACACACACACACACACACACACACACACACACACACACACACACACACACACACACACACACACACCACACACACACAACAACCACACACACACACACACACACACACACACACATATACTGCTTAGCAACGTTTAGGCTAGCATACGTACCGTGGGGGCGAGCCACAGAGGGGGAGTAGGCGCTAAGGCCATTACTGTTCCAGCAGTGTGTTTATTTGTGAGTGCGTGTTTGGTATGTTATAGTCTGTGTTCCTGTTTGCTTTTAGAGCAAGTTATTGAGGTCTGATTAGGGGCTGTGGTGGGATAAGGCGGGTATGCGGGTTAAATGATCCGATGGATCTGAGGTTCAAGCTGACATCAATACGGACTGTTCTGAAAGGTGTGTGTCTTATTTTGTGTCTGTGTGTGTGAGCATGCAGAGCATTTATGAGCTTGCGTGTGTGCAAATGTGTGTGTATGGATATGCGTGTGTGTGTGTGTGTGCGAATATACAGTATATGTGTGCCCATGCAAGATATGCGTGCGTGTGCACGCACGTGTTTGTGTGCACTATACACAGTCGCAGCGAGTCTTTCAGTGTGTCTCTACTGAGTGCAATTACTGCGATACATAGCAAGCCGGAGAGACAATTTATATTTTCTTCATAATCATTTTTTATTCTCTCATAGAATCAAAACGGCAATGTCTGTCTAAAACACATTTTATGGATTTCCCCTCATTTTCTGTTTCTTACCCTCGCCCTCTTTCTCTCTCTCCCGTTCTCTTTCTCATCATCTCTCTTTCCCTCTTAATCTCCCTGCCTCTCTCTTTGTCTCCCTTTGTCTCTCTCTCTCTCTGTATTCCTGCCTCGCTCTCTTTTTCTCTCATTTTTACCACTTCCCTCCCTCCCTCCGCTAGCACTCATTAGCACTGTAAGTCGAAGTGTCACATTCCCAGTTCCCACCATGCATCTGGTCTTAAGGAGGTGACAGGATGTACAGTACACGTATCATACTGTGCATTTCACAAGGCTTGATTTAGATGAACAGAGTACATTCATTCACTTATTTAAGGATAAATAATTTTAGTTCACCTTGCATTGTTTTGGTATCAGAGGTTATTATAACTTTAATATAGTATAGGTTGATTGCTTTGCTTATATTTTATCTTCCACTTTATTTACCTTGTATACCTCCAAGATTGGTAAAATGACTATCACATTTGTGTAAACAGTGCCATCTCCTCTGTCTTCATTTGTTTGACAGCAAACACAATTTACAATGACCACAGCAGCCTACCATGTGACAGACTAGGAGAACCAGACTAGGTGGGAGCGAAGGAAACTGTGTGCTAGCTTAGACAGCTACCCTACGGAGTACTCCAGGGCACAGCAGGCTGGGGCGATACCRTGTGCTAATTAGCTAACTAGCAAGCTAGCACACTGTGTCGGTAGCACACAGTGTCGCCCCTGCCTCCCGCCTGCTGTATACCAGAGTAGCTAGAGGTAGGTTGGGGCGACACCGGTAGACAGTGTCCCTGGCCTTGCCTGTCAGGCACAGTTTTCTCGGGTACACAACAGGCAGGGGCGACACTGTGTGCTAGCTAACTAGCAAGCTAGCACATGGTGTCGCTAACTAGCAAGCGGTGTTGCTCCACTAATGGGATGCTCTAGGGAACGCCCCGAATTGCGGGCTGCAGTTGCATACTGTTGAACATTTTGGGCGACTTGACCAAATGAACACAGTCATGCAATCTCCATAGACAAAAATTGGCAGTAGAATGGCCTTACTAAAGAGCTCAGTGACTTTCAACGTGGCACTGTTATAGGATGTCACCTTTCCAACAAGTCAGTTCTGCACCGGTCATCTGTAAGTGCTGTTATTTTGAAGTGGAAACGTTGAGGAGCAACAACGGCTCAGCCGCGAATTGGTAGGCCACACAAGCTCACAGAACGGGACCGCCAAGTGCTGAAGCGCATAGCGTGTAAAAAGCATCTTTCCTCAGTTGCAACACTCAACATTCTCTGGAGTGATGAATCACGCCACACCATCTGGCAGTCTGACAGATGAATCTAAGTTTGGCGGATGCCAGGAGGACGCAACCTGCCCCAATGCATAGTGCCAACTGTAAAGTTTGGTGGGGGAGGAATAATGGTCGGGGGTTGTTTTCATGGTTTGGGCTAGGCCCCTTAGTTACAGTGAAGGGAAATCTTAACTCTACAGCATACAATGACATTCTAGGGTTTGGGGAAGGCCCTTTCCTGTTTCAGCATGACAATGCCCCCGTCCACAAAGCGAGGTCCATACAGAAATGGTTTGTCGAGATCGGTGTGGAAGAACTTGACTGTCCTGCACAGAGCCCTGACCTCAACCCCATCGAACACCTTTGGGATGAATTGGAACGCCGACTGCGAGCCAGGCCTAATCGCCCAACATCAGTGCCCTACCTCACTAATGTTCT
Organism: Salvelinus sp. IW2-2015; assembly: GCF_002910315.2. Classification (NCBI taxonomy): domain Eukaryota; kingdom Metazoa; phylum Chordata; class Actinopteri; order Salmoniformes; family Salmonidae; genus Salvelinus; species Salvelinus sp. IW2-2015. Next base: position 342,558 of record NW_019942608.1, on the reverse strand, counting down.
TGTGGCTGAATGGAAGCATGTCCCCGCAGCAATGTTCCAACATCTAGTAGAAAACCTTCCCAGAAGAGTGGACACTGTTATAGCAGCAAAGGGGGGACCAATTCCATTTTAAAGCCCATGATTTTAGAAAGAGAGGTTCAACGAGCAGGTGTCCACATTATTTTGGTCATGTAGTATATTTCACAGCAGTTTCGATGGTACAATGATACATACACTATACATTTCTTGTTTTGTCACATAAACTGAAATTCAGCGAATTATTGCAATTTTAGCAACCAGGGAATGGTGGAGTGATTTCTGCATATTGCACCTTTAAGATGCACCGAATGCCATAATATGATGCTATTAAGTGCCTGTATATGCAAAGCAACTGACTGATAATCATAGTGATTGAGATGTTTCAACATGTATGGTGCCATTACTGCTATGGCCAGAGGAGGGTGCTGTTTTCCACTGAGGTACACTACAGTCGGCATTTTCCTAGGGGGGATTGTCCTAGTAACACACACACACACACCACACACACACCACACACACACACAACACACACACAGACAACACACAACACACACACAACACACACACACACACTCACACACACACACACACACACACACACACACACCCATCCCTTCTCTCTGCTCGCTTCACACACCCCAATAAAATAGAAGTTATTCCAATCTTCATTTAACTTCCCCATATACTGTACCTACCAACCCCTCTGCCCCTGTCTGCCTGGCATCTAAATAGGCACAAACTGTATGAGCCAGCATATGACATGGAGGAGGAGAGGATCAGGTTGCAAACTGTTATTAATAACTCTCCTCTCCTTTTCTACTTGGTAAACTAAAATCTGACATGCACTCTCTCTCTTTAGCTCTCTCTCCTTCTCTCTAGCTCTCTCTCTCGCTCTCTCGATATTTCTCTCTCTAGCTCTCTCTCCTGTCTATCTCTCTCTCTCTTGCTCTAACTCTGTCTCTAGCGCTCTCCTTCTCTCTAGCTCTCTCTCCTTCTCTCTAGCTCGCTCTGGCTCTAGTGCTCTCTCTCGCTCTARCTTTGTCTCTCTATCTCGCTGTCTCCAAGATCCCCTAAATATATATACACTCACTCGTGCATATACTGTACCTAGGCTACATGTGTACACACACACACACAATACTAGCTAACATATTACTGAGTGTACACAAATTAGGAACGACCACTCTTTCCATGACATAGACTGAGATCCCTTATTGATGTCACCTGTTAAATCCACTTCAATCAGTGTAGATTAGGGGTAGAAGAAAGGTTAAAGAAGGATTTTTAAGCCTTGAGACAATTGAGAGATGGAATGTGTGTGTGTGCCATTCAGAGGGTGAATGGGCATGACAAAAGATTGAAGTGCCTTTGAACGGAGTATGGTAGTAGGTGCCGGGCGTACCGGTGTAAGTGTGTCAAGCACTGCAACGCTGCTGGGGTTTTCACACTCAACAGTTTTCTGTGTGTATCAAGAACGGTCCACCACCCAAAGGACATAAAAATATTAAAAAATCGACCAACTTGACAAACTGGAGGGAAGCACTGGAGTCAACATGGGCCAGCATCCCTATGGATGCCTTGACGAATTGAGGCTGTTCTGAGAGCAAAAGGTGGTGCAACTCAATATTAATGTTTTGTACACAGTGTATATCATGAGTAAGTTTCACTAATGCTGTAGAGGTAGAATGGTTTGGTTTAAAGTCAGATTGAAATGGTGAAATGAAATGAAATGTACGTATGTACTGATACATTTGGGAATGTATTCATTTCTCAAGGATTTTTGCTATTGAACAAATTACTGATATAGGTCTATAGTTATTTGGGTCTAAGGAGTTTCCACCTTTMTGAAGAGAGGGGTCACTCGGGCACATTTCCGAACAAAAGGTATTTCACCAGTCGTTAAAGACATGTGGAAAGATCTGCTAGAGCAGGTATTCCCAAACTGGGTACGCGCAATGCCGTCGGGGGTACACCAAATCAAAATGTGATTCAGATTTAAATGTTTATTTTTTTGGTAATTTTCTTTCATTTTTTTCTTCTTCATATTTTCAAACAGTCCATATATATTTTTTCAACGGGGCTATACATTTGGGTGAGGTTTTTTTCTCGCCTGAGTAGCCTCGTGAAGCCAAAAATAAAATGAAACCATCTAGTGTTCAGCGAAATAACAACACAATGTCAAATACAGGTAGCCTAGACAAATAATGAACATCCAATCACATTAACTGTTACTCTCTTGCGGGAATTCCACTAATGGTACGTATGTAGCTAAACGTAGCTGCTGCTCATGTTGGTATCTGTACTGATGGCGCAAAGCCGTGGCAGGGAGACATAGTGGAGTGGTAACACGCGTGCAAGCAGTTGCTCCCGACGTCACTTGGGTACACTGCAGCATCCACCGAGAGGCTCTTGCTGCCAAGGGAATGCTTGAAAGACGTTTTGGACACTACTGTGAAAATGGTTAACTCTGTTTAAGCAAGGCCCCTGAACTCTCGTGTATTTTCTGCAGTATGCAATGATATGGGCAGTGACCATGTAACACTTTTACAACATACATAAGTGCGCTGGTTGTCAAGGGGCAAAGTATTGACACGCCTGCATGTCGAGTTTCTCACACGACTGGCCTATCTGGGTGGTGTTTTTTCTCGCTTGAATGATCTGAATCTAGGATTACAGGACTTTCCGCAACTATATTCAATGTGCGGGACAAAATTGAGGCATTGATTACGAAGTTGTAGCTCTTCTCTGTCTGCATTAACAAGGACAACACACAGGTCTTTCCATCATTGTATGATTTTTTGTGTGCAGATGAACTCAAGCTTACGGACAATGTCAAATGTGATATAGCGAAGCACCTGAGTGACTTGGGTGCGCAATTACGCCGGTACTTTCCCGAAACGGTTGAATCAAACAACTGGATTCATTATCCCTTTCATGCCCTGCCTCCAGCCAACTTACCTATATCTGAACAAGAGAGCCTCATCGAAATGGCAACAAGCGGTTCTGTGAAAATTGAATTTATTCAGAAGCCACTGCCAGATTTCTGGATAGGGCTGCGCTCAGAGTATCCTGCCTTGGCAAATCACGATAAGACACTGATGCCCTTTGCAACCATGTACCCATGTGAGAGTGGATTCTCGGCCCTCACTAGCATGAAAACTAAATACAGGCACAGACTGTGTGTGGAAAATGATTTAAGACTGAGACTCTCTCCAATACAACCCAACATTGCAGAGTTATGTGCATCCTTTCAAGCACACCCTTCTCATTAACCTGTGGTGAGTTATTCACAATTTTCGATGAACAAATGAGATGGTTAAATAAAGAGCAAAATGATTGATTATTATTATATTATTATTCCCCTGGTCCTATAAGAGCTCTTTGTCACTTCCCACAAGCYGCGTTGTGACAAAAACTCACACTCATTCTTATGTTTAATAAATGTCTCGTATAGTGTGTGTGTGTGGCAGGCTTACAATGATGGCAAAAAACAACATTTGAGAGTACGCTGACCCTGGTGCTAGAGGGGGTACGCAGACGGAAGTTGAATGTTTGAAAGGGTACGGGACTATAAAATGTTTGGGAACCACTGTGCTAGAGGATAGATTATAACATTAGCAGACCACTTTATACATGTGGGTTCCAGTCCATCTAGGCCAGCTCCTTTGTTGATATTTATTTAATTGAGGAGAGGCAGTATAATAACATCAGCTATATCTGGTTGGCTCTTGAATGACATGGTCATTTACAATTATTTGCTATAGAGTTATAGAGTCAGCACCTCAGGAGTAAATGTCAGTTGGCTTTTCATAGCCAAGCATTCAAAGGTTGAAAGGGTCAGGGAGAGAGAAGAGCAGAGAGAAGATGACAGAGAGGAGGAGAGGGGAGAAGAGAGGAGGAGGAGTAAGAAGATCGAGGAGTGAGGCGAGACAGGGAATCAGGTAAGGTGGACCGGGAGAACGGAATCTCTGAGGGCAGAAGAGAACGAGGAGAATCGAGAGGAGCACAAGGCAGGACTGAGAAAAGCGCAAGAGGACGGCCAGCAAATGGAGGACAAGCAGCAACGACAGGAGAAAGAGACGGATAGATCGAGGATACAAAGTAAGAGCCAGGTCAGACAATAGATGAGAGACCAAACACAGTCATGGTGAGCGACGAGGTAGTTAGAAGAGGCAAGAAGGAAAAAAGAAAAGCGAGTAAGGAAAGCAATACGCAGGAGTCAGGAGACGAGGAGAGAAGAAAGAAAAGACAAAAGGAGTATCCTAAGGAACAAGATACGAAGAGACAAGAAAATGAATCGCAAACCAACAAGAAACTAACAAAGATAACTTAGAAGAAGACAATCGAGAAAGGTAAGGAGAATATGCAGAGAAGAAAGGAGTAAGAAAGACACGCAAAAAGAGAAAGACCAGCAAAGAGAGAGACGAAAGGAGGAAGAGAGTCTATAAGAACACGCACACGAACAAATAACGAAAAAAAATTGACGACAGAACGTAAAAAGATGAAGCAATAGAAGAAAGAGAGCGGGAAAACCGAAACGAAAAAGATTAAGAAGGACATTGTGATAGAAGCAAAGAGATATAGGAGATAAGAGCGCAAAGCATCGAACATTATATTGAAGCCTGACGTAACGACGCAGAGCAAGGATGATGAAATCGGATAGAGAGGAAAGAAGGTAGAAGGTGAAGAGAGAAGGAGAATCAATCTAGTCATGAAAGCAGGAGAGAGTAGCTCGTGCTCAACGATTGATACTCAGTCTGAGGAACTCAGGCTAGCTCCTTTGCCGTCTCTGTGGCTGCTCGGGCGGTCGTCTCGTCACTCGGCCTCATCTTTCTAGCTGCGGCCTTTGGCATCTTCTATTCTTCCTTCCCCCTCCTATATTCGTCGATTGATCCTTTGCTATCACTCTCTGCTCATCTGTGATCTCTCATGCTGCTTCATTATGTCACTCTATCCCCTTCAGTAAAAAAGCGTGTTTGCTTTAGAAATTGCATGTGTGCTATGAAAAAGCTAACTGACATCACCACGTTAGCGTCCTTGGAAGCGCTTTGCTTGGCCAGGAGCTTTGTCTCCTAAGTAGATTGTAGACTATCTTATTGAGAAGATTTCAAGGAAGTAAGTAGTGTGAACATGTGACCAATTGTTCATTTATTTCCAGAGTGGAAGCCTAGAAGCCGTAGTTGATATAGTCGGTTTGTCGTGAGGACCGTTGTGTATGACATCCCAGATACGTCCGTGTTGGACATTTCGTTTGCCAGTTGGGTATTAAAGACTCAACATATTGAAGCTCTCTGTTCCTGCGTCTGACTTCGCACCCCCGACACCAGGTCGTTACAGACGAAAGAGAGCAAGAGAGACGAAGAGAGAGGAGAGAGAGAGAGAGAGAAGAGAGAGAGAGAGAGAGGAGAGAGAGAGAGAGAGAGAGAGAGAGAGAGAGAGAGAGAGAGAGAGAGAGAGAGAGAGAGAGAGAGAGAGAGAGAGAGAAGAGAGAGAGAAGAGAGAGAGAGAGAGAGAGAGAGAGAGAGAGAGAGAGAGAGAGAGAGAGAGAGAGAGAGAGAGAGAGAGAGAGAGAGAGAGAGAGAGAGAGAGAGAGAGAGAGAGAGAGAGAGAGAGAGAGACGAAACAGCGTCCGGTGGAACAAGTCAGGGTTCAATAGGCAGAATTGAAGAAACGGATAAGCAGCACAACCAGGTGGACTGGGAACAGGGGGAGCCAGGAGTCATCACCATAACTCTAAATGTACAGTACTTCAAGGCCTTTACGCTGTGCCAAAGAATCTGTGCCATCCTGTCTGTTTGTCTGTCTAGGCACTCAGCTATGCACTGCAGCAGAACGTACAGTGGGCCGACCTAGTTCGACATCTATGTGTCTCATGCTCTTTATACTCTGTGCCACCCGGAATATGCCTCTCCCTGTCTGTTTCTCTCTGTCTGCCACCCAGCTAGGCACTGGTAGACAACACTACCTAGTTCAAATAATCACCAATGTGCATCATGCCCTATACTTTGTGCCATAGAATCTATGACATTCTCAATATGCCTTCTCTCTCTCTCTCTGTCTCGCTCTCTTTCTGTCTCTCTCTCTTCTTTTTGAACTTGCAAGCTACAGTACACCTCCATCAACCACACTCATCGACCCTCAGGATTCCATGGCGGCCATCTTGCTCCCACCGTTTGTGTCAGATTTTTAGCCGTGGTCAGGGTCCTCTACAAACTTAATATGGGAATGGAATCTCCTCCTCTCTCTCTCTCTCTCTCTCTCTCTCTCTCTCTCTCTCTCTCTCTCTTCTCTCTCTCTCTCTCTCTCTCTCTCTCTCTCTCTCTCTCATCCAACAGGTGGCCATGTGATCCAAAGATAGCCCCTCCCACGTTTCCATCCATTTGCTATTTTCTAACCCCCCCCAAACCCATCGTCATCAAGCCCCCCCATCCCCTCCCACTTGCTCTCCTACTTTTTGGTTGCCCACTCTCCCCGGGTTGCAGCCTGCTTCTCTCTCCCTCCAACTCGCCCTTGTCGTTGGAACCCCACCCCTCACTCACCCCCTTGGACGGTAGTGTTTGAGCCCGCGTGTAAAAGGGGGGGTTCAACTCTCCGACCTGCTCTTCTCTGGCCGGCGTCGAAACGAAGTGGACCTTGTTCCTAAGTGGCGTTTTTTTTATTTTTTATTTTAGGAACAACGCAAAAATAAAAAAAATTCCGCAACATTAAACAATTCAGTAATTGACGTCCAAGTCGTGGGAGACCTGAGTGGGGGGAACCAACAATAACCTGGAACAATGAAGTGGGGTTGGGTGTTTCTGGGGGCCCTGCTCTCTTTGGGGAACATGTCCTGGGGAGAGAAGGGTCTGGAGATCCCCGAGTATGATGGCAAAGACCGCGTCCATGATCTCAACGCTAAGAACTACAAGTCTGTGATGAAGAAGTACGATGTCATGGTGATCTACTACCATGCACATGTGGAGAACAACAAAAACGCCCAGAAAGCATTCGAGATGGAGGAGCTCGCCCTGGAGGTGGGTTCTTTGGAGGGAATGGATGGAGGAATGGAGGGGAAGAGGGAGTAAGGATGAGTGWGATGGAGGAGCTCGCCCTGGAGGTGGGTTCTTTGGAGGGAATGGATGGAGGAATGGAGGGGAAGAGGGAGTAAGGATGAGTGAGATGGAGGAGTTGACCCTGGACGCGGGTGTTGGGACAGCATGACGAAACTGAGGGATAAGGGGGAAAAAGGGGATGAAGGGTTGAGGGAGGACTTATGAGGGAGATGGAGGAGAAGGTACCTGAGGCTAGATAACATGACCCCTGATGTGGGGCAAAAGGATGATGAGAAAGAGGGGGAGAGTGGATAGAGGGAAACTGAGGGATGAGAGAATGGAGGGAGGGGCAACAATGAGGGAGAGAGACATGGCATAATTTGCGCTGCAGKTACGTTCCAGGAAGCCAGCAGCCTCATCAACCCAGGGGAAATGGAGGGAAGAGGGGATGAGGGAGAGAGAGAAAGAGACAAGGTGGCAGGGGAGAACACTACACGCTGAGAGATGCTAAAAAAGCACCTTAATAGAAAATATAGTCTGTCTTTCCTAAGAATATTAGGAGCCTGGTTAGTTAGACTGAACCAGGATGTGGAGCACTCCAAATGGTTGGGCCTTGGACACATCATGTTACTGGTCGTTGGAAAACAAGAGTTGAAGCTGGTCTGGTCTGGTCTGCGTAGCTGAGTCCTAAATCCATAGGTTTTTGCTTCGGGGTTCTCTGGGCTATTTAGTTCTGCTTGAGGGTGTCCAAGCGGCTTGTGGGTATATGGGTATGTGTGCGTGCATACAGGTACGGTATGTGGGTTGTAGCGGATGAACTATCAAACTGCTGAATTCAAAGAGGATCAAAATTAGACCATGACATCATAACAACAACCCGATATCTAGCCCTGCAGTTCTTCTGCACACTGCACTGCACGCCCACAGCAGATCAGGGTAAGTCTGGCTCTGTATGTATCAAGCGTCTCAAAGTATGAGTGCTGATATAGGATACATTTTCCCTTTTTGATCACAATGAATAAGATTACATGGACAGGAGGGACCTGGGGCTGTTTGTATCAAGAGTATCGAAGTAAGAGTACTGATCTAGGATCAGGTCCCCCCCTATCCATGTCATCTTATTCATTGTGATCAAAAAGGGAAAATGTATCCTATATCAGCACTCATACTTTGAGATGCTTGACACATACAGTGTCTTCTTACAGGTCTAGAGTAGCGCTAGCTGTCACAACTGTAAATAGCTCTGGACAGGGATGGCGCAGTTACCAAGAAGGCGAAAAGCCTTCCGGGGAGAGACAGAGAGACATATGTCACAGCTCTAACTTCTATCCGTGCTTTCAATGCTCTCCCGGCACCATAATACACAACGCTAGGCCGCAGGTGAACATCTTAACCTTTCACCGCAGTGGGCTAAATCAGGGTTCTTCTTYTTTTTTTAAACAAATCTACTTTGAGACAAAAGTATACAGCTCACACATATGGCTATGAGCTTAAAAATAGAAGACACCTGTACCATGTCAGATATAGAGTTGAATTGTATTACATTTTTAGTTTGCATCTCAATATTACACTTGATATAAATCACAGAAGACTGAAATATAACAAAACCGTTTGACAGAAACGACCGGATTTCAGTGTTTTAAAAAGATCTATGTTTATTAATTATGAAATTATGAAAAATATGAATAACATTCCAACCATGAGGCACTAGGTTATTTGACTGCAGACGGGCTACACAATCCTTTATGTACCTACCACACTTCGAATACGATAGATTGACTGCAAGCCCTGTGTGCCCATGTGCAGCCATGTAGTGAGTTGAGTAGGTGTGTGTGTGTGTGTGTGTGTGGTGTGTGTGTGTGTGTGTGTGTTGTGTTGTGTGTGTGTGTGTGTGTGTGGTGTGTGTGTGTGTGTGTGTGTGTTGTGGTGTGTGTGTGTGTGGTGTGTGTGTGTGTGTGTGTGTGTGTGTGTGTGTGTGTGCGCGCTCGTGTGTGTGTGTGAGTATCTGCTGCTGAGTAGCCTTTGGACCCTCACTGTCTTACTGCTGACTACTGGTCAATGTAGAGCGTTCGTTAGCCAATCAGAAACAAGCTTTCAGGGGTCTAAAATACATACTGAAAATAGCATTTCCACCAAACAGGATATATTAATTATTAAATGATGCACCCTGACAAAATCAGATGTAATTGGATTGTTAAGAGTACAAAACTCAATATCCACCAGTATATAAAAATATGTGAATGGTTTAATTGCAGGAAAGACCCCAATATCTCAAGATACTRATCAGAGGACTGGTCCAGCACGACGGTTTATGTTGTGTGACTTGCTCTGATGCATTTCACAGATGGAAAATATCATATGATTTCACTTCAACCCTGTAATGTTCAGTAATGCTATTGGACAGATGAGTAGCACAAGGTGTGTAATCCAATGTACTCTATCCGTAGTAATGAGGCTCCTGAGCTGCTGTCTCCTCATGGATGTCTCAAACCATAAAAAGTGTGGATGACAACGATTCAGCCATATACAAATTAGAGTAGTCCCACAATTTCTAGATTTATCTTGTTTCTTTAGACTGAGCGTTGTTGAGGTTGTGGTGGTGTCTGCATTCAAAAGCRGTGCTTATGTGAACAATTGAATAAAATGGTAATCTAGAGGTTTTGGTGCCATACAGTAATTGTTATGAGTGTTGAGGGAGAGAGATAGAAAGTTAAAATGCAGATGCACCAGAAACACTGACAGTTAAAGAGATTGAACGGAATCGTAAGCACGTAGAAATTCATAACGTATTATACAAATTGGAATTTGTAACATATCAAACGAATTGCAGAATTAAAAAATTAATTATTATTATTTTATTTTATTTTTTAACTTGTGAGTGCTATTTTCAAAACTATAGGCTGAAATTATGCAAAAACTCTGCTGCGTCGCTTTAAGACAGATAGCCTGAGCAAGAGCACAAAAACAACCTCCGGTTACCATCTTCTTGCCTGCGACTTCCCTACCCCACCTAGCCTGGCGAGAAAGTAATCCTCCTCGGCATCTTCTTCTCTGAGAGGTCAAAGGTCAGAACGCTAGCCAGTGTCTCCCCGGCCAATCACACCTGAAATGTCACCCCTCTAAGAGTCAGATTACTGGAGTCAGATCATCTCTCTCTCGGTCAAAAACAAGATAATGGAGATAAAGATGCTATATCTATATGCGGTTGGGCGTTGATTTTGGAGCTGTGTTGGTTTTTGGGTTTATGTGACGTTAAGGGGTGTATGAGGATACTTTTTGGGTGTGGGAGAGTATCAGTGTTCACGCGGGTGAAGTTTGTGTTTATGAGGTGTAATAATAACAATCCTGATTGAATGATTTGTGTATTTGCAAGGAGGAGATGAGATATGCAGAGAGAGAGAGAGAGAGAGAGACAGAGGAGGAGAGAGAAATAGAGAGAGTTCTTTGTTCTCAAGGAAAGTCCCATGTCATGTTGCCTACTGTAATTTGGTCCAGATCGCAGCTGTTTGGTCACTATGGAGATTTGTATTCATTTGAGTCAGTCAGTGACTAATGCTAGCTAAGCTAGCATCACTGCACTAGACCTAATAACAGAGACTCATGCTAGCTGCCATTGTTGTACTGTACTAGGCTCAATCAACAGACAACAACTAACAACAAACGTTCTCACAACTTTAAGGAACGTTCTCTTAAGAGTCGCATTAGGTTATTACCTTACGTTTTCATAGGAATGTTCCAGTGATGTGCTAGGACTGTTTCCAAGAGACCATTTTCTCAAAGTTAACCGGAACCCAGAACATGGTTACCATGTTCTCAGAACATTTAATATTAATGTTCTAGACACGTTTCATGGGAATGTTGCAAGAATGTTCCTGTTTTCTGAGGGATAGGAGAATATTCCATCAACGTCACACCAAACACACACAAAACATGGTTACCATGTTCTTAGAATATAAGATATTAATATTCTAGACAGGTTTCATGGGCATGTTGCAAGAACATTCCTGTGTCCAATGTCATTTAAAACATAGGACATTCTGTTGTGGTMCCCTGGAGGTTTTTGTCTTGTTCCCAGCTTGTTTCAGGTACGTCCCTAAATACGTTTTTAAGATGTCACCTGATGGTCCCTTAGAAACGTAAAAAAATATATAAAAAAATCTTTACAGACCACCCCTTGTTACTGTTGCCRAGCCTATCAAGGCCCTGATTGGTTTAACCACTGATCCATTCACAGATGTTTGTTGGCAAGGATAGGGACACCCAAACAGTTCTTTCAACATGCAGCGTTTTCAATTTACATATTTGACATATAGTACCTTCAGAAAGTATTCACACCCCTTGACCTTTTCCACATTGTGTTGTGTTACCGYCTGAATTCCAAATGTATTACATTTAGATTTTGTGTCGCTGAGCTACACACAATGCCCCATAATGTCAAAGTGGAATTATGTTTTTAGAATTTTTTACAAATTAATAAAAMATTWAAAGCTGAAATGTTTTGAGCCAATAAATATTCAACCGCTCTGTTATGGCAAGCCTAAATAAATTCATGAGTAAATATTTGCTTAACAAGTCACATAATAAGTTGCATGAACTCACTGTGYGCAATAATAGTGCTTAACATGATTTTTGAATGACTACCTCATCACTGAGGTGGGCAACAGCGTAGCCTAGTGGTTAGAGCGGTAGACTAGCAACCGAAAGGTTGCAAGATCAAATCCCCGAGCCGAAAGGTACAAATCTGTCATTCTGCCCCTGGCTGTCATTGAAAATAAGAATTTGTTCTTAACTAACTTGCCTTGTTAAATAAAGGTAAAATACTGTACCCCACGCATACAATTATCTGTAAGGTCCCTCAATTGAGCAGTGAATTTACTGGCAGAGGGGTAAAAAAAAAGCAGACATTGAATATCCCTTTGAGCATGGTGAAGTTATTAGTTACATTTTAGATGGTGTATCAATATACCCAGTCACTACAAAGCTATAGGCGTCCTTCCTAACTCTTTTGCCGGAGAGGAATGGAACCACTCAGGGATTTCACCATGAAGCCAATGGTGACTTGAAAACAGTTACAGAGTTTAATGGCTGTGATAACGGAGGATCGTTCAACAACATTGTAGTTACTACACAATACTAACTTAAATTACAGAGTGAAAAGAAGGAAACCTGTACATAATACAAAAATTTCAAAACATGCATCCTGTTGGTAATAAGGCACTATATTAAAAGAATGTGTCAAAGAAATGAACTTTATGTCCTGAATACAAAGCGTTATGTTTGGGCAAATCCAACACAATACATTACTGAGTACCACTCTTCATATTTTCAAGCGTGGTGGTGGCAGCATCATGTTATGGGTATGCTTGTCATTGGCTAGGACTAGTGAGTTTTTTTTGTCTATAAAAATAAATGGAATAGAGCTAAGTACAGGCAWAATCCTCRAGGACAACCTGGTTCAGCCTGCTTTCCAACAGACACCGGGAGACAAATTCCCCCTTCAGCAGGAGGATAATAACCTAAAACACAATCTCAAATATACGTACACTGGAGTTGCTTACATTTTCTCACCTGGGATTTAAACTCATAACCTCTTGGTTCACGGCATTCATATCTTCCTGCTGTGCCACCATGTATGTGTCAGTTATCAGTTAATCTAACTATTCTCTCATCAATGATTTAATTGACTTATTTCAGAAATGTTAGGGTTTTCTGTATAGTGCTCTAATGTTGGTGTGGCATATTACTCTCTTTTAATGTTACTCCTTTATCACTATGATAAATAAAAATAGTTTTTCTTGAGTGTACTTTTAACCAAGCTGAGATTTAATTAAAAGTGCAAAGTGTATCAATACAGGTAAATCCAGTCACTGACACAGACATGGTGGTGTAGCAGGAAGATGGGAATGCCATGAACCAAGAGGTTGTCAGTTCAAATCCCAGGTGAATCCCATGTTAAATAATAGTTACTGTATAAATGAACATGCACAATGAAATTGAGATGAAAAATCTGTCAATGGGCCCTTGAGCAAGGCACTTAATCCTAATTTCCTCCAGGGGCACTGTACTTCTATGGCTGACCCTGTATAACAGCACATTTCACTGCACCTATCAGGTGTATGTGACAATAAAACATATATTATATTTTTTATTTACATGCTAGCTAAGCTAGCATTAGTACACGGTGGACGGTGGATTCTGTGTAGATTTTGGGTATGAGTCACATCTAGAGGGTGTGTAGCATTGCTGTACTTGACTGTGTGTAACATTTTATGAAAATATATCTATGTCTGCCTGGCTGGCTGGGCATTTCATTGTTGCAGCATCTACTGCGTAAACACAAAGTCCCACAGGATTGCATTAAAAGTATGCTGAATCCTCTCTATGTCTTTGAAGGGGGGCAGCAAGCAGTTAAGCTTTTATGGATCACTGGCTTTGAACAGGGAAATAGTGAAAAATAGATGCATCTATCAGTGGTGAGTCCAAATGATACGTTTTCATAGGTCAAAGTGGGGTGTAGTTTGTTCTCTTATTTGGGATAGGTATGGAGCTAGCCGGACATGAAATGGGATATGGGGCAGCAGCCTTAAATCATATTATGACCAACAGGTAAAATACTATGTTAATTGTGTCGATAATCCCCCAAGAAAACCAATGGTTCAACCCTCATGTGTCTATCACAATCTGTTCAAAGGTTATTGGTTTTTACCCTTGTAGGATGGACAGAATGAGGGTGACTAAATCAATGGAGGCCAGAGAAAAACAGTGGTACAAAAATCATAAAGCATTGTGTCGTCCAGGCTGGACGCTGTGCGAGAATAATGGCTACCTGACAGTCTCACTTTCCCGTTGAACACATCATCTTTCTTTTCGCATGTACAGGACATAAAAACAACATAGAGGTAGGATAGATATTGATTTTGAGTCATGACATATTTTAGTATAAGCTTTTCATATTAATACAAGATTCCTGTTCTTTTTTTTTTGAAGATTTCTCTCAAAAACAAACGTATCTCTGTGAAATGTCACTGGAGCACTGAGTGAGCATACTGCGAGCTCTTTTATTTTCAAAGCCTTTTGCATTTATTTCAGTTCAAAAACCGTTACACACTGTGTCCCTCAATGGCTGAGATTTATTGGCCACCTCTGGAGCTACCTGTGGATAATACTACATTAGCTAGTTCCTCTACATCTTTCTTACATGACTAGCTGCATCTTCTACAGGACCATGTGGAATAGACATTCTCTGTAGTATTGAGCTGAACGTTCAGACCATCGTCATGGCAACCGTGTCACTCTTCTGGCACCATGCTGCTGATGCGAAATAACATCATCACTGCTCATTAGGCAGCAACACCAACAACAATACTTGTATTACTGCCAGTTCTCATGAGAGTAGTGATGTGATGCAAGCCCAAAGCTACTAACTAACAAATTGAAAAGGTTTTAGAAGTGGTTGAGTACAACATTTGGGGATGATTACAGTGTTACAAAGGATAAAGTATCCTATGGTTAAGTTKGGATATTGTGAAGGTCAATAAACGGTGCGTCTTGGGCTTCATAGTTTGCGATTGATTTATTCTATTCAATCCATTACTCTAAATTGTGATCATTTAATTTGAACACAGTTCCATGGTCCTGCTCTTCCTTATAGCTCTCTACTTCCTGACTGTATGCTCCATACTTTTGAGTAAGATGCCACCGACAGATATGGCAGCTCTGCTTCTAGCGCCTAAGCAACTTTGCAGTATTTTGTTTTTGTGTGTGTTATTTCTTACATTGTTAGCCCAGACATTTTTTTGTGTTATTACATACAGCCRGATTTTTGGGGGGGATATCAGAGCGGCGGTAACTCACCAGCATTAAAACCAGGAATACGACTTTCCCGAATTGTATCCTTTGTTCGTACCCCCCAGGGCAATTTAACTTATTCCAGAGGCTGCTCCAAAACACCGCCGGCGGAGAAGAGGTATTCGGAGTGGGCTTCTAGTCCAACTCAGGAGGCATGCACACCATCCACCGCTTCCGAGTAACAGACAACACAATACCTCATAATGACAAAGCGAAAACAGGATTGTAGAAATTTTTGCAAATGTACAGTACCAGTCAAAAGTTTGGACACACCTACTCATTCAATGGTTTTTCTTTATTTTGACTATTTTCTACATTGTAGAAGAACAGTGAATACTTCCAAACTATGAAATAACACATATGGAATCATGTAGTAACCTAAAAAGTGTTAAACAAATCAAAATATATTTTAGATTCTTCAAAGTAGCCACCCTTTGCCTTGATGACAGCTTTGCACACTCTTGTCATTTTCACAACCAGCTTCACCTGGAATGCTTTTCCAACAGTCTTGAAGGAGTTCCCACATATGCTGAGTACTTGTTTGCTGCTTTTCCTTCACTCTGCGGTCCAACTCATCCCAAAGTATCTCAATTAGGTTGAGGTCGGGGGATTGTGGAGGCCAGGTCATCTGATGCAGCACTCCATCACTCTCCTTCTTGGTCAAATAGCCCTTGCACACCCTGGAGGTGTGTTGGATCATTGTCTTGTTGAAAAACAAATGATAGTCCCACTAAGCGCAAACCAGATGGGATGGTGTATCGCTGCAGGATGCTGTGGTAGCCATGCTGGTTAAGTGTGCCTTGAATTCCAAATAGATCACTGACAGTATCACCAGTAAAACACCCCCACACCATCACACCTCCTCCTCCATGCTTCAAAGTGGGAACCACACATGCGGAGATCATCCGTTCACCTACTCTCCTTCTCACAAAGACACGGCGGTTAGAAGCAAAAATCTCAAATTTGGACTCATTTGGACTCAGACCAAAGGACAGATTTCCACCGGTCTAATTTCCATTGCATGTGTTTCTTAGCCCAAGCAAATCTCTTCGTTTTTATGTCCTTTAGTAGTGGTTTCTTTGCAGCAATTCGACCATGAAGGCCTGATTCACGCAGTCTACTCTGAACAGTAAATGTTGAGATGTGTCTGTTACTTGAATTCTGTGAATCTTTGCAATTTCTGAGACTGGTAACTCTAATGAACTTGTTCTCTGCAGCAAAGGAAACTCTGGGTCTTCCTTTCCCGTGGCGGTCCTCATGAAAGGCAGTTTCATCAGAGCACTGAAAGTTTTTTGCGACTACACTTGAAGAAACTTTCAAAGTTCTTAAAATTTTCCGCATTGACTGACCTTCATGTCTTAAAGTAATGATTGGATGTCATTTCTCTTTGCTTACTTGAGCTGTTCTTGCCATAATATGGACTTGGTCTTTTACAAAATAGAACTATCTTCTGTATACCACACCTACCTTGTCACAATGCAACTGATTGGCTCAAATGCATTAAGAAGGAAAGAAATTCCACAAATTAACTTTTAACACGGCGCACCTGTTAATTGAAATGCATTCCAGGTGACTACCTCATGAAGCTGGTTGAGAGAATGCCAAGAGTGTGCAAAGCTGTCATCAAGGCAAAGAGTGGCTACTTTGAAGAATCTCAAATCTAAAATATATTTTGATTTGTTAAACACTTTTTTGGTTACTACATGATTCCATATGTGTTATTTGATAGTTTTGATGTCTTCACTATTATTCTACAATGTGGTATATAGTAAACATAAAGAAAAACCTTTGAATGAGTAGGTGTGTCCAAACYTTTGACTGGTACTGTATTAAAAATGTAAAACAGAAATACCTTATTTACATAAATATTCAGACCCTTTACTATGAGACTCGAAATTGATTTATGGTCAATTCAATTGATTGGATATGATTTGGAAAGGCATACACCTGTATATATAAGGTCCCACAGTTGACAGTGCATGTCAGAGCAAACACCAAGCCATGAGGTTGAAGGAACTGTCGGTAGAGCGCCGAAACAGGATTGTGTCGAGGCACAGATCTGGGGAAGAGTACCAAAAAATGTCTGTAGCATTGAAAGTCCCCAAGAACACAGTGGCCTCCATCATTCTTAAATGAAAGAAGTTTGGAACCACCAAGACTCTTCCTAGAGCTGGCCGCCTGGCCAAACCGAGCAATCGGGGAGAAGGGCCTTGGTCAGGGAGGTGACCAATAACCCAATGGTCACTCTGACAGAGCTCCAGCATTCTTCTGTGGAGATGGGAGAACCTTCCAGAAGGTCAACGATCTCTGCGGCACTTCACCAATCAGGCCTTTATGGTAGAGTGGCCAGACGGAAGCCACTCCTTAGTAAGTGTCACATGACAGCCCGCTTGGAGTTTGCCAAAAGGCACCTAAAGGACTCTCAGACCTTGAGAAACAAGATTCTCTGGTCTTATGACACCAAGATTGAACTCTTTGGCCTGAATGCCAAGCTTTACGTCAGGAGGAATCCTGGCACCACCCCTATGGTGAAGCATAGTGGTGGCAGCATCATGCTGTGGGATGTTTTTCAGTGGCAGGGACTGGGAGACTAGTCAGGATCGAGGGAAAGATGAACGGAGGAAAGTACAGAGGACCTCAGACTTGGGTGAAGGTTCACCTTCCATCAGGACAATGACCCTAAGCACACAGCCAAGACAACGTAAGAGTGGATGTCCTTGAGTGGCCTAGCCAGAGCCCGGACTTGAACCCAATTTAGCATCTCTGGAGAGACTTGAAAATAGCTGTGCAGCGACGCTCCCCACCCACCTGACAGAGGTTGAGAGGATCTGCAGAGAAGAGAGGGAGAAACTCCGCAAATACAGGTGTGCCAAGCTTGTAGCATCATACCCAAGACGACTCGAGGCTGAAGGTCGCTGCCAAAGGTTCGTCTACCAAGTACTGAGTAAAGGGTCTGGAAACTTATGTAAACGTGATATTTGAAAACATTTCTAAAAACCTGTTTTTGCTTTGTAATTATTGGGTATTGTGTGTAGATTGAGGGGGGGGGGGGGGGGGGGGCAATTGAATCTATTTTAGAATTAAGCTGTAACGTAACAAAATGTAGAAAAAGTCTAAATACTTTCCGAATGCATTGTATTTATTTATGTGTGTGTATGTATGTGTATGTGTGGTTGTTTTTGCTTCATCCCATGTGCAAACATGTGACCGGACAACAACAACTTTATTAATATCTTGTTATTTAGCATGATCATTTTAGAACTTCTAGAACTATAGTTCCTCCCTGTGTTTTTGTACGCGAGCATGTGTAACGTGTACGCTGGGAGTCGAGAAGCAAGTGCAGGGAGTGAAAATGTAATAATAAGTCAAACATGGAACGAAACACGAATAGCGTACAGACATGAAACAGAAACAATAACTCCTGAGGAAAGAACCAAGGGGAGTGACAGAGCCATCTGAGGCACGGGAGCCTGACGAGCCGGCTGAGACGCGGGAGCCTGACGAGCTGGCTGAGACGCGGGAGCCTGACGAGTGGGCTGAGGCATCCCCGGTTGCTTGGACCCGAGGTCACCGGTAAAAAAAAAAGATCCCTGTTGCTTCCCCTTGGTGAGGCGTTATTCTGTAACGTGTACGCTGGGAGTCGGGAAGCAAGTACAGGCAGTGAAAATGTAATAATAAATAAAACATGGAACAAAACACGAATAGTGTACAGACATGAAACAGAATCAGAATCAATAACGCCTGAGGAAAGAACCAATGGGAGTAACATATATAGGGGAGGTAATCAGGAAGGTGATAGAGTCCACGTGAGTGTCATGAGGCGCAGGTGCGTGTAACGATGGTGGCAGGTGTGCGTAACGATGGTGGCAGGTGTGCGTAATTATAAGACAACTGGCGGCATTGAGCGCCGGAGAGGGTGTAAACGTAATTGTACCCCCTCCCTGATGCGCGGCCCCAGTCACCGAACGACGCCGATCAGAGGGACGGTCCCAAGGACCAGGAGCGGGCCGGTCGCTTCTGCTGAGGCACGGGAACATGTAGAGCCGGCTGAGGCGCGGGAGCCTGACGAGCCGGCTGAGGCATCCCCGGTTGCTTCAGCAGTGGCATTTGGACGCAACGTCACCAGTAAAAAAAATTAAAAAGGTCCCTGTTACTTCCCCTTGGTGAGGCGTTATTCAGTAACGTGTACGCTGGGAGTCGGTAAGCAAGTAATGGAGTGAATTTCATGGCATAGCTATGTTACTATCAGCCATAGAAAGTTTACTGTGTTTATTCTAACACTAAACCTAACCCTAAATGTAACCCTTCTAAGCGGTTACATATAAACAGATATGCAGTTTGTGTTCATAGTGTGGGCATGTAGACCTCATTCCATGGAGGGCCGAGTGCCTGCAGGTTTTTGGTTTCTCCTTTCAATTAAGCCCTAGACAACAAGGTGTGGGGAGTTCCTTACTAATTAGCTAGTTTAATTCATCAATCAAGAACAACGGAGGTGCGAAAACTCGCAGACACTCGGCCCTCCTTGGAATGAGTTTGACACCTGTGATCTATAGGGTACTACTCAAGTAAAGTGTGACCTAAATAGGTTACACAGCATAGGAGGTTACACACTATCTAGAACCTAAAAGGGTTCTTCGAATGTCCCGATAGGAGAAGTCTTTGAATAACCCTTTTTTGATCCAGGTAGAACCCTTTTGGTTCCAGGTAGAAACCTTTTGGATTCCATGTAGAACCCTTTCCACAGAGGGTTCTATATGGAACCCAAAATGGTTCTACCTGAAACCAAAATGGGACAGCCGAAGAACCCTTTTGGAACCCTTTTTTATGTGTACTATCAGTCATAGAAAGATGTGTGTGTTCATGCAATGTCGTCTTTCTTTATTGAGGTCCCCATTAGATGACAACATGATGACAGCAAGTCTACCTGGAGTTACTATCAGTCATAATCATCATTACTGTGTTTACGTAACCCTTGCACTATCCTCACACCAACCAACCAATAAAGACACTATGGATGCATCTCAAATGGCCCTCTATATAAAGGTACTACTTAATCATTATACTTATGTAACTGATGTGAAATGGCTAGCTAGTTAGCGGTGTATGCTAGTAGCAGCATTCAATCATTGATGCCATTTGCTCGGAGACCTTGAAGTAGTTGTTTCCCTGGAAGCCAGCCGCACCAATGTGTTTGGATGAAACACCTTTCAACTGACGACCGAAGTCAGCCTGCAGACGCCCAGCCCGCCACAGGGAGTCGCTAGAGCATGATGGGCCAAGTAAAGCCCCCCCTGGCCAAACCCTCCCCTAACCTGGACGACGCTGGGCCAATTGTGCGCCGCCCTACGGGACTCCTGGTCATGGCCGGTTGTAACGTGTACGCTGGATTCGAACCCGGGTCTGTAGTGATGCATCAAGCTCTGCGATGGAGTGACTTAGACTGGTGCGCCACTCGGGAAGCCCCACACCCCAGTTTTGCAACCTAGCAGATAATCAGACTCCTATCCCCAGATTCTGGACACACATACACACAAATTCTGCAGCGTTGGCTGTAGCAGACAGCTATGGGGGTTCAGTACTATACTTGTCAGCAAGTCTCCAAAGCCTTGCCAAGAAAGTCCCTGATGAAGCCAGAGAACCGGTCGTCCAGCTGCTCTCTCTCTGTCTGTGTGGAGCTACATTTAACCTACCTACCATGCCATCTCCACTAACACATGGTGCAGTTGATGGTGGCGACTAGGTTGCTGAGCTTGAGTTGATTTCTACGGTCTTCTCTGGAATAGCTTCTTTTTTTCTTTTTTTAAAATATGTTTTTATTTTAGGACCATTCCGTGAATATCGGGGTGAATATCATCTGCTGTCTGAATAGCATATGTATAGTCTGAGGTGGAATTCAGAAGAATGTTGTACATTCAGAGCCTACGATGTCTTTAATGTCTCAAAGGGAATACATTTTCATTGTTGCGCTTCCATGAGGTGAATTTGACCTCAGTGCAGGTTCCTTGAGGTTGTGGTTCCCAGATTTAGTCACAAGTGACAGGCAACGTGACACACTGTTGTTCCATTGCGTTTGTACTGTAAGGACTAGACTCTAGAGGACACACACACATGCACAGACACACACACACAACGTTTCTGTTGTGTTATAATAGCCTGTACTTCATGTTGTGCCTAATGATTAATAGATGACCCTCCGCTCTCTCCGTAGGCCTCCTGAATGTTGGAATGTATTGTTATATCTTATTCATAGGAGAGGTAATGTCAGGGAAAGCGGTGCAAACACGCACGCAGAGAGGGGCAGTATTTCTGATACCTCAACATAACTGTAATTTGATGTAATTTGTATTTTAGTTTGATACACTAGTCTTTAGAGTATCTTGTATTTCTAACAAGATACATGTTTATTTATATTTTGCCCATCTCTGCACGCACGCACACACACGAAAAGGCAAACGCGCAAAAAAAGTGCCTGGTTAAAGTTTAAAACTCAAATTTTTGAATTTTGTCGAGCACACGGTTTACATTCCCTGTTTCATCCCCTCGAGCTAGAACTAGAGAGAGAGCCAAAGTAGGAAAGGCTGTAAGGGTTGTCACTTGTTGGTGTCATGGTTACTTTGGAGTATACACATTATAAACACCTGTTCTTTGGCGTATCATGTGATAACGTCTTGGGCTTAATATGCCAACTATCTCGAGCACCAGTGGAGGCTGCTGAGAGGAGGACGGCTCATGATAACGGCTGGAACGAAGTGAATGGAATGACATCCAACACATGGGAACCCTGTGTGTTGATGTATTTGACAGCATTCCGCCTACTCCACTCCAGTCATTACCACGAGCCCATCCTCCCCAATTAAGGTGCCACCAACCTCCTGTGTTGAGCACGTTTGGAGTGATACACAATATACAGTACACAATATACAATACACAATACACAGTACAGGTTGGTAAATAAATGAGCTGTAGTTCTTAGTGTTGTAGGTCCTGGAGTTTTGCCAGTTCAAGTCATGTGGTCTGGAAAAACTCATGGTCCTATCTATAAGTAGTCAAGTTGAACCCAGTTCTGTGCATTATTGGACTTCTGACATCCAGGTAAAACAGCCAGAATGATGTACTCCAGGAGAATAGACCGTTTCTGATAACGCTTTGCCACAAAGCCTCACTGTTCTCTCCGATTGATTTATCCTGCTTGGCTAAACAGCAGCTGACGCCCGCAGAGTGATGTGTGATGCGATGAGAACATTGGCTGGTTTCTTGTGTGACATATTTGCAATTGAGCTCATGCTGTGTAGGGAGCATGATTCACTCACAGTCGGTGACAGACAGACCTGCTTAACTCCTTCACACTCCTCCAGAGTCCGATCCGCACTCCTCAGCTATTTACCAGGAGATACTGTAGTATGTGCTGGTGTGAAGTCCGATATGACTTGGAATGGACATTCAATATCATGCAAAACTGATGTGATAGGCTATTAAAGGTGCATTTGTAACTTTCAATTCGTTTGAATTCCACAGTGGAATGAGATAGGACTAATAAAAAAATTGGCTAAATTAGGCCAAGACCGCTACAATCATCAAGACCCACTCCCTACTACAAAGAACAGGGGCAACACTTTTGACCAGAAATAAAAGTTTCAGAAATCACATATTTCATACCCGGACAGCTTTTTTATGACATATATGTCTATTTTAGGGCATTTATTTTAGCCACACCTACAGTATGCGACTGTAGCAACGTGTACACATCTGTTGTTTAACTCTGTAATGCCCACCCTGCTCAGTGTTGTTGTAATATGTCGGTGTAGGCTGTAGGGATGTCCTGGTGTGTTAAAGCTACATTGTCACACACAAACACAGGCACACACACACACACACACACACACACACACACACACACACACACACACACACACACACACACACACACACACCACACACACAACACACACACACACACACACACACACACACACACACACACCACACACACACACACACTGGTGTTGCTACATTACCATCCTAATTATTGACACTATAGCTGGAAGCGGATGCAATAGAACTGGAAGGCTACAGGCCATCTTTTTAGTATATACCCCCCCCCCCCCACACACACACACAGGATCAGAAAGAGAGGGTCTTTCGCCCTCACAGTGTCATGAGAAATCCACCATCTCCCCTGCTAGTGTCGGTTCCTGCTGGTGCTGTGATACATTCTGTACACACATCACTTTTGTTATGTGTTTGAAAAGTTTGTTTCCTGGTCTGGAAATGGGGAGAAGAGCACTCTGAGTTTCTTTGCGTCTCAGGGTACAAAGATTGAATTGTGAAAAGCCTTTGGGATATTTGGGGTGTGAAGTTGAACCGAGGCTGAGTAGAGAAGCTCTGACATATGGCAGGCTGAGATGGAGTGAGAAAACAGACATGGTGACCGAACGGGAGATTCTACATCTTGGTAAAATCATCGGATGTTATTAAAGCTGTGGAAATGGTTCTGCGTTTGAATGATGAGGATGGTTTGTGTTTGAATAAAGCTGCGAAACGTTGCAACGGTAGTCATAGAAACAGGGAAGGATGCACATGCAGCCATTACCACACACAACCTACAACCCCCCCCTCCCAACACACACACACTCCTTTCTCACTCTCCTTTCTCACTCTATATACTGGCGCAGTCGATAAATAACAACAACATTGTAACAGCGTCATCATACAGACTATCCCCGTGAGTGGCTCATAGGTGACGCACACACAGATGTGTGGTGACTCATCGAACAACGTGCACTTACAACCACATTGGCAGCGTAAAGATACTATACAGCTCCCAGAACAGTTGTACTGCACTGCCACACAACAAAGTTGAGGTGACCTGATAGAGCGACAGCTGTACTGTAACCATGAGTTATTTTAGTTTATGGACATGACATGAATGCATGATTTACAGGAAATTACGGATCTACTATACTATCTGTGTTTTCCATGCACTTCGTCCGTCCCTCATTCAACCATAGAATATGAATGAGGTTGCCTCAAAACATTGATACAGAGGCTGACACTTCTTCAACCCTCTTGGTATGATCAAAAGTTGGGTAATCTGATCCAAGATCTGTGGTTAGGAGGAACTTCTACCACGTCACCGTCAGATCCACCCTCTTTTCCCTTTAGTCCCTTCAGCCAACACCTCTCACCTGTGGCTGGACAGTGAGAGAGGGAACCAGGAAGTCACACCTTCTCTTGGCACACACATTAGCAGAGCATGGTGGAGAGAAAAAGAGAGAGATTGTGTGAGAGAGAGACAGACAGAGAGAAATATTGAGAGAGAAAGAGAGAGTGCTAAAGAGAGAGGTCACAATGAGTTAGATAGAAGCTGCAGTCAGAGAGAAACAGAAAGTGAGACTAACCTCTCTGTGAGAGATGATTGATAGTCTGACAGACTAGAGTGAATGATAGTCATGTATCAGCTATCCTTCTCCCTCCCTTCTCCTCCCTCCTKTCCCTCCCCCTCCCATATGTATCGAAACTTCACATCTTCTCCGGTCTCCTTCCCCTCCCTCTTTCTCTCCCTTCTCCTCCCTCCTTCCCTCCCTCCCCCTTCACGTTTTTCCCGGTCTCTCTCTGCGCTCCCCAGAAGGCCTTATATAGCTGTAGGACTGTCTTGCCCAGCTCCTCCCAGTTCAGTCTCAGTCTCTCTTATAAATACCCCTGCTTAGACTAATATGGAAGTGTCTTGGCGGTATCGGATGGATAGCCTGTGATGGAGGAGGATAAGTTGGAGGGGGCTGTGGGGTGGGGGGGGGCAGACCTTTAGTGGGGCAGGTGCCTTAATTTTCTGCAAAAACACAGTCATCACACATTGTAGGCTAAGCAAGCTAGAACAACAGATTAAAGGGTGCTGAAGCGTGTCATGCGTAGAAATCGCTTGTCCTCGGTTGCAACACTCACTTCCCAACTGCCTCTGGAAGCAACGTCAGCACAAGAACTGTTTGTCGGGAGCTTTATGAAATGGGTTTCCATGGCCGAGCAGCCGCACACAAGCCTAAGATCACCATGCGCAATGCCAAGCATCGGCTGGAATGGTGTAAAGCTCGCCACCATTGGAGCAGTGGAAACACATTCTCTGGAGTGATGAATCACCATCTGGCTGTCCGACGGATGAATCTGGGTTTGGCGGATGCCAGGAGAACGCTAACTGCCCCAATGCATAGTGCCAACTATAAAGTTTGGTAGAGGAGGAATAATGGTCTGGAGCTGTTTTTCATGGTTCGGGCTCGGCCCCTTAGTTCCAGTGAAGGGAAATCTTAACGCTACAGCATACAATTACCTTCTAGATGATTCTGTACTTCCAACTTTGAGGCAACAGTTTGGGGAAGGCCCTTTCCTGTTTCAGCATGACAATGCCCTGTGTACAAAGCAAGGTCCATACAGAAATGGTTTGTCGAGATTTGTGTGGAAGAACTTGACTGGCCTGCACAGAGCCCTGACCTCAACCCCATCAAACACCTTTGGGATGAATTGGAACGCCAACTGCGAGCCAGCCTAATCGCCCAATATGGGTTCCCGACCTCACTAATGCTCTTGTGGCTGAATGGAAGCAAGTCCCCACACCAATGTTCAAACATAGTGGAAAGTCTTCCCAGAAGAGTGGAGGCTGTTACAGCAGCAAAGGGGGGACTAAGTCAATATTAATGCCCATGATTTTGAAATGAGATGTGCGACGAACAGGTGTCCACATGCTTTTGGTCATGTAGTGTGTCTTGAACCACTACTAGAGTGGGCTATATCAGCTAATCATCGCTAATGTGGGCTAGATAAATCAGCTAGTTAGCACAGCTATGCTGCCAATACAAGCGATTCTTCACTTTATTTAAATTTGTCCTGCTAATGACATGCAGTAGAACTGCAGTCGCCCCTTTCGCTCACTGTGAGTCCAGACATGCTAGCAACTCCAAAATCACTTACTACTGGCGGTATTTATTTCAAACTCACTGCTGTGAGCCGGTGGGTAGCTCACGCATGCTACCAGGACACAATGCACTGGCGCGTTCGCGGTGGCAGAAGGGGCGGGGGATGGGACTTTTATCAGGATTCATGAGTTTATGAGAACTGATCTACTTTAAACCTCTACAGGATCGGTGGGTCCCCCGCGGGACGGTTGAGCTAACGTAGGCTAATGTGACTTAGCATGAGGTTGTAAGTAACAAGAAGATTTCCCCGGACATAGACATATCTGATATTGGCAGAAAGCTTCAATTCTTGTTAATCTAACTGCATTGGCCAATTTACAGAAGCTATTATAGTGAAAGAATACCATGCTATTGTTCGAGGAGAGTGCACCCAATGTATTAATAAACCAATTAGGCACATTTGGGCAGTCTTGATACAACATTTTGAATGGTTCATTGGATCAGTCTAAAACGTTGCACATACACTGCTGCCAACTAGTGGCCAAAATCTAAATTGTGCCTGGGCTGGAATAATACATTATGGCCTCTCTCTTGCATTTCAAAGATGAAGGCATAAAAAAATACAAGAGAATTTATGTTTTTTTCTTTGTATTATCTTTTACTAGATCTAATGTGATATACTCTCCTACATTAATAAAACATTTCCACAAACTTCAAAGTGTTTCCTTTCAAATTGTCTCAAGAATATGCATATCTTTGCTTCAGGTCTTGAGCTACAGGCAGTTAGATTTGGGTATGTCATTTTAAGTGAAAATTGAAAAAAAGAGGCCGATCCTTAAGAGGCAAGCAATTTGTTGCATTTAAAGTTACAAGGGATAAGAGACTAAACATTTTATACAAAGCAATTCCTTTTTTTTGAACGCCACCAATCARAAGTGCACTTTGTCCTTAGGAGGACAAATACTTAGTGAATACGGGCCCTGAACTATAATCTTTCAGTCTGTTGTTGGAAGAGCAGTTGCGCTTATTCTGAATCTCAGTTGTCTGTTGAAGTTGGATTACTCTGTACTCTGCGTCTTGACCTGTTAGCATATCTGTGTACTATTGACAGTACTGTATGGTGGAAATATTCTGCAATCTATATACCATCCGATTATGTTATGACCAAATGTCCTAATATACACAGAGTGTACAAAACATTAGGAACACTTGCTCTTTCCATTACATAAATTGACTAGTTGAATCAAGGTGAAAGCTATTATCCCTTATTGATGTCACTTGTTAAATCCACTTCAATCAGTGTAGATGAAGGGGAGGTGCAGGTTAAATAATGATTTTTAAGCCTTGAGAGAATTGAGACATGGATTGTGCTTGTGTGCCATTCAGAGGGTGAATGAGCACGATTTAAGTGCCTTTGAACGGGGTATGGTAGTATATGCCAGGCCCTCCGGTTTGAGTGTGTCAAGAACTGCAACGCTGCTGGGTTTTTTATGCTCAACAGTTTCCCGTGTGTTTCAAGAATGGTCCAACACCCAAAGGACATCCAGCCAACTTGAACCAATTGTTGGAAGCAATGAAGTCATCATGGGACAGCATCCCTGTGGAACGCATTCGACACCTTGTAGAATCCATGCCTTGACGAAGTGAGGCTATTCTGACGGCAAAAGGGGGTGCAACTACCATACTAACATACAAAAATGAATGACGACGTAATAAAATTGACAAGCATAGTAGTGGATTAGTATCCAGATTAGATCACACTATTAAAAGCAATACTGTGACTAGGCACAATATGTTAGTCTGGATATTGGGACACATCCACTCTGTGTTATGCTTTGTTTAAGGTCTTTTTTTTTTTTTTTACAGTCCTGTTGAATGAGGGTCTTGATATAGTCTTGTAATAGTTTCTGAAGGTGAATGACTATGGCCAGGATTCAATCAAAAACGCATTGTCGACAATGCACCTTCTGATGGCAACTTCCAGACGTTCGTGGAGATCGCATTCACGGTAACTCTGCCGGAAGTTGGCTCAAGGGTAAATTACCTTTAAAATCAAGCGCAGTGTGCTTGTCAAGGATGCACCTTTGATTGAATCGCAGCCTATATGTGAATGTCCTGTGCTAAAGCAAGACTTCTCTCTACAGTTACTCACCAGTCCAGCCGCCCTGACGTACCAGGTATGTTCAGGCCCTCGAAACACCCCTCTAGAAAGCTGCTGCCCTACAGCAACCCCTCAGCAGCTTTCTTTCAATGCTCTGTGGCTGTGTGTGTCCCAAATGGCACCCTATTCTCTAATTATTTGCTCTACATTTTACCAGAGCCGTAGGGCCCAGGTCAAAAGTAGTGCACGATATAGGGAATAGGTTGCCATTTGAGAGGCAGGCTAAGATTGTGCACAAATGGACTGCAGTAATGAATGTAATGTTGCAAGTAAAGATGTCCTATACTCACCACAGCTGAGAAAGAAATAAGCAAAACAAATGAAATAGGTTATAGCTGGTCTAACCCCTTCATCCCTTCATTCATTTGTTCTTTCATTTGTTTGTTCGTCCATCCATCCATCCATCCATCCCTCCATCCATCCATCCATCCATCCATCCATCCATCCATCCATCCATCCATCCATCCATCCATCCATCCATCCATCCATCCATCCACCCACCCACCCAATCCTTTAACAAATGTTTGCAAAACAGAGATGCTGGCCGCAAGGTATTGCTTGACAAGAGAGCAGAACTTGTACCATTGGCTTTACTGTAAACCAAAGTCACATGATAGCGGCCATCTAGGTTTAGCGGGCATCTTGCTGCCAAATTCAGGGTTGCTGTGGGAGGCTGGTTTGGCTGAGGTGGAGTAGAGGCTTGGGCTGAACCATGACCTGGCTCGAAAGGGTGTAAATATTCCCCAGCTGACTGTTTCCCTGAGTTGGTGTTATCTGAGCTGGATATATTAACACAACTTTTTTTTATGGATATTGGCTGCTTTTAAATTATACATATTCTGCAATGAAAGAGTACAATGTTTTTTCTACTGATGACATGTGTTTCACATATTGCCATAGATTGGTGGCGTCTAGTGGATAAGAAGAGAACAACATGTGTGTGTCTCTGTGGGTGTGTGTGTGTGCGTGCATGCGTGTGTGTGCAAGTGTGTGTGTGTGTGTGTGTGTTTGCGAGTGTGTGTTAGTGAGTTTGCCGTATGTAGGCAATAACCACACAGTATGTGAGTTTACTTTCCCATAGCCTGAGCCCTTCTCCTTTCCGCTGCCCACTGCACCTGTCGTGACCACGTCTTTTCCCGTCGACACACTCACACTATGTCCCATACCACCGCCCCCCCTTTTCATTACTCTGCTCTCTCATTGGCCGGGCTAGCTGTCCGTCAATGGGTCCAGTTTCACACAGATTTAGAAAGTGCAAGGCAGCGCTCTAAAGCTGTTGCTTTTAAGGCCTTGAAAGTAGGAAGAAATACCATGGATGGGGGGTTGGGAGTGGGGGTCCTTACACAGAGTATGTGGGAAATATATGTTTCATTCAGGCAAGCGGAGTGCAGTGCGGTCATATGTGTCTAGGGCTGGACTGGAGTGCTGAGCACCTCATTCTTAAGTGAGGGACGGCACAGCTTTAAACATAGACTACAGGTATAAATTTAGCCAATAGGAACCTCTTTCAAGCTGAACAGGCGGGTTGGGGGGGGGGTTGTGTTGGCTCACACACATATCTACTCTGTTCTAAATCAACCCCATGCCCCTATAGGCACTTGTGTAGATCTGAAATGATATGATAGGCGTAAGCAATATGGCGAAGATTCCACTTAGCCTATCAGAGGGCAAGGTTGAGCTACTAAGATATTGCTAATAACTATCAGATCTATTCAGGATCGTTCAGTGCGCAAACAGGGCTAGTGATCTATTTGAAATGGAGCGATAAACATTAGGGCTCTGATACTGCTCCGACTCTTACACTCTCTTTCTTTCTTTCTTTCTCTCTCTCTCTTCTCTGCAGCTTGCAGCCCAGGTTCTGGATGATCTCGACGATGAAGACATTGGCTTCGGCCTTGTGGATGAGAAGAAGGACCTCTCTGTTGCCAAGAAGCTGGGTAAGACCGCACTCATCTCTTGACCCCTTTTCATCATCATTAAAACGCCAGCTCTCCGGTCTGACTTCGCATGAAATCCTGATCTTTCCTGCCCTCTTCTGCTTGAGGAGTGGTATCACTCCTGTTGGAATAGACTGAAGTAGACAGGCATGGCATTTACAGTAACTTGGGACCCAAAATACAGGCAATGTTTTAAYGTATATTTGTAGCTTAAACTTTAATATGGAACATATTATATGGGTCCTGAGTTTTTCCTGACAAGGAATGTTCTTGGCCCTGGTTGAGGGCCATAGCTATAGTCATGAAAAATGACGTTCATGATACGCAGTTAGGAAACACTCAGGGCCCTAGAGACCAGACACATACAGTAAACACCTCAGTATCACCCACAGGACATTATTCAGCCACCAGAGAGCAGTAGAGGTCTAAAAACATCCCCAGCAGAGATCTTAGGCTCTAACGTTCAGTGTCTTACTAACTTGCTGCTTCTCTACACAACCTATGTCTCTTTGTCATATAAATCTGATCCTTTTCTCATAATGTCACGCCCCTGGGCGAATAAAAGTCGGAGAGGGTCAGTCACCGGTATGCAGTAAAACAACAAAAGCATTCTACTTCCAGAGGGAGGCATTCACATGATGGTTATACTGTGTATTAAAAAAAAATTACATTGTTTTACAAGCGAGGTCAAAGTCTCCTTTTTGACATACTTACAGTATGAGTCATGCAACTGTAAATGGTGAATCCTACTGGGGTCGAACTTGGTTCAGGCAATAAACAACATTGTCTGGATGGAATTCATTCAATCACAGATAACTTTGTTAACCACATTGCTGTATTTTATTTGGGCCAAGTGTGGTTTCAAGCCCATATTCAAAATCCAATGGAAAAAATCCTCTGCAAGAAGAATGGCTTGCCGTTACCAACTAACTTGCCCCATCGCTTCCCAAGCCCCTATTTCTGACCTCCTAGCTAGAAATCCTTACCTGTCCCCTCTAAACTTCAGCCCCTAACCAGAGTTCCTAACCCTAGCCCCTAAGTAGAGTTTCCTAACATGTCCGCTAAACCCTAGACCCTAACCAGAGTTCCTAACCTTTCTGCTGAACCCTAGCCCCTAAGTAGAGTTTCCTAACCTGTCCGCTAACACCTAGCCCCTACCCAGAGTTTCTAACCTGCCCCATTCCTCCCCCAAGCCCCCATCCATTTCTTAGTCCCTAGCCCCTAAATAAAGTCTCTAACCTGTCCTTCTCTTATATCCCAGGTCTGGATGAGGTGGAGAGCATCTATATCTTTGTCGATAATGAGATAATTGAGTACGATGGTGAGCTGGCCGCTGACACCCTGGTGGAGTTTCTCTATGATGTGAGTAACTATAATAACATTATATCGTTATTTGGTTGTCGTCACTTTACTTTATTTTGGTTGCAGTCATTTGGTTGTAACTTTACTAAAGTGCTCTTACTCTGTGTAAACCCAAAATTGTAATTACAATGCTGAATATGAGGTATTATTACAATCTATTTATTTAATGTAATTTCATAATAATATCAATACTTAGAAATATTGTTTGAAAAAGAGTTTAATTTGTCAAAGAAGGCAAAAAATTATTGCCTAATACTGTATACATTGTCAGTGTCAAATCTCTTCTAATCTGCTCCTCACATAAATCTTCTCTCTCCACCTCTTCTCTCCCTCTTCCTTCACCTCTCTTCTCTCTCTCTCTCTCCCCATGTCTCTTCCGCTCTGCAGGTGATTGAGGACCCTGTGGAGATCATTGATAATGAGCGTGAGCTCAAGGGCTTCCACAACATTGATGAGGACATCAAGCTGGTCGGCTACTTCAAGAGTGAGAAATCCCCCCGTAAGTACAGCCAATCAACTCTGCAGGAAAGACCCGAGAAATCAGGACTAAAGTTGCTTGGATATGGAAAGCTAGCCTGGTACCAGAACTGTTTGTGCTGTCATGCTAGCTCCTGTGGTCATTGTCACACAATTGTCACAAACAGATCTGGGATCAGTCTAACGGGATGCTAGTCACAACACCTACAGTATATTTGTGAACCACATACAGGTACTCGATGCTGTATTCTGACATTTTCCTCTTATCAAGTGGTGTCAAGGGGAATCTCACATTAGGTTCATGTTATTTTTTCTCTTTTACAGACTTCATTGAGTATGACGATGCTGCCGAGGAGTTCCACCCCTTCATCAAATTCTTTGCCACCTTTGATGCCAAGGTATGGAACCACAGAGGGCTGAATTAGATTCAGCTATATTCTAAACTCCATTCTGGAAAATTGTCATTGTTCCCATTGCAAACTGACCCTTTCCTTATGCTGTATCATTTTTTGTTTTTTTCAAATTGAAGACATAAGTTACCAAAATGCCTTCACGTTTTAAGTTGAGTCAACTCAATCAATTAAGTGGAGTTACATTACAATTTAAATTACATTACAAGAAACAACTTTTGTCAGTGAGGTAACTCGTCTTTTTAAATTCAAACACAAATTATTTACAGCCTAACTGATGGTCTTTGTCCCCATCCAGATTGCCAAGAAGCTAAAGATGAAACTGAATGAGGTTGACTTCTATGAACCCTTCATGGAGGAGCCAGTGACCATCCCAGGACAGCCCTACTCTGAGGCTGAGCTTGTAGACTACATCGAGGAGCATGACAGGTGAGTTTGGCCCTACAGTACAGCTGACCTACAATGCAAAGCCGGAAGTCCTATGGTAGGTTATGAGGTGATTTACGTCACACATGTAGACAAAATGCGGTTCAAACTACATTTCTTGTTTTTCCTGCCCACTGTGCTCTTGCTTCTGCCTTTGCTTGCTTGCTCTTTAGCGTCTAGGCCCGGGTTACAGTAAAAGTACTTTGTGAAAACTGATGTAAAAAGGGCTTTATTAATAAATGTGATTGATTGACTGATGTCATTCTCATTCCAGGCCCACTCTGAGGAAGCTTGAGCCCCACAGCATGTATGAGACCTGGGTAAGATTTCTTCACTCACTATTGAACTGGAACTATACAGTAAGCCTACTTTTCATGGAGATGTACAGTAGGCCGAAGTCTCATCCCTTTCTTTCATTCTTTCCTTCAGGAGGATGACATAGATGGAGAGCACATTGTTGCCTTTGCTGAGGAGGATGACCCTGGTAATGTACATTGCACTAGTTGAAAGTAAAGCTGGGGAAAAAACGGAAGTGGGAACTTCTGTTTTTCAGGTGTCATTCTACGGCTGCTACATGTATGTTAGTTTAGGTCATAAAAGGATTGCTGGAAAATAGTTTGAAAGGTTGAGAATTGAATTGTCTTTCAACGAAGAAAGGTAACAGGGGGAAAAAAACAGCAGTACCTGACCTTTGACCTTTTCCCAGATGGTTATGAGTTCCTGGAGATCCTAAAGGAGGTGGCCCGTGAGAACACTGACAACGCTGACCTCAGCATCATCTGGATTGACCCCGACGATTTCCCCCTGGTAAGACCTGAATAAATCGGATGCATATGTGCCTGAGCAATGGAGTAAACGGAGCAGCTGCAGACCCASTTTAAAAATAGGCGTGCAAAAGTATGTTTTTGCACACCTACTTTTTTAGCAGAAAATGATCATGATCCATTGGGAAATTTGACATTTTTCATAATAAGTCATGTTTTGAGCTAGTCTATATTAAAACAGATATGTACATTATAATATGTTATATAATAATTAACAGATTACATTTTGCACTTCCTCCCCTATGCTCCTGCATGCCACAGTGCATTTTCACTAGTTGCACCAGCACCACTGATAAAAAGGCAGATGCAATTTAAAAAAAAATCTGTTTTGCTGTTCTATTGTTACATTTGTATCGTTGTTTCATGTCCGATGCACTGAGGTTGTGTTGTTACATATCATTTGAGCGGTGCACACTACAAGCAAATTCATTGTATCCTTTCACTTCACTTGTGAAATGTTGGAAGGGAAAGCGGTAATGTTTTTGCTGAAACAACACTTTTGCTATTCCTCATACTTTTTCATGATAATACTGTTTTTCACGATTTGTTGTCAAATACGTAGCCGACTCACTGTGGTGTGTTGTTCAAAAGGCCACTATTAAACAGAATGAGAATCTAAAAAATATTTGAAAATAATTGATAGTAGGCATAGCCTAGGCCTAGAACTACGGGCTACATATTTGTTCAAATGTATTTGTTTTTATTTTTCTCTTTAAAAAGCAATATTCAAAAATGTATGCTACAGTATAATGATTTGTGGTTTTAAGAACCAAAACGCAATTAGATTATGTATGCCGTGYCGTTCTTTGTTTCTATCACAGGAGGTTGGTGGCACCTAAATTGGAGAAGACGGGCTCGTGGTAATGGCTGGAGCGTATAAGTGGAATGGTATCAAATACACAAAACACATGGTTTCCATGTGTTTGATGCCATTCCATTCGCTCCGTTCCAGCTATTATTATGAGCCGTCCTCCCCTCAGCAGCCTCCACTGGTTTGTATTCATATTCATTCAAATTAGGCCTACAGTCGTGGCCAAAAGTTTTGAGAATGACACAAATATTAATTTTCACAAAGTCTGCTGCTTCAGTTTGTATGATGGCAATTTGCATATACTCCAGAATGTTATGAAGAGTGATCAGATGAATTGCAAAGTCCCTCTTTGCCATGCAAATTAACTGAATCCCCMAAAAAACATTTCCACTGCATTTCAGCCCTGCCACAAAAGGACCAGCTGACATCATGTCAGTGATTCTCTCGTTAACACAGGTGTGAGTGTTGACGAGGACAGGGCTGGAGATCACCATGCTGATTGAGTTCGAATAACAGACTGGAAGCTTTTAAAGGAGGGTGGTGCTTGGAATCATTGTTCTTCCTCTGTCAACCATTGTTACCTGCAAGGAAACACGTGCAGTCATCATTGCTTTGCACAAAAAGGGCTTCACAGGCAAGGATATTGCTGCCAGTAAGATTGCACCTAAATCAACCATTTATCGGATCATCAAGAACTTTAAGGAGAGCGGTTCAATTGTTGTGAAGAAGGCTTCAGGGCGCCCAAGAAAGTCCAGCAAGCGCCAGGACTGTCTCCTAAAGTTGATTCAGCTGCGGGATCGGGGCACCACCAGTACAGAGCTTGCTCAGAAATGGCAGCAGGCAGGTGTGAGTGCATCTGCACGCATAGTGAGGCGAAGACTTTTGGAGGACGGCCTGGTGTCAAGAAGGGCAGCAAAGAAGCCACTTCTCTCCAGGAAAAACATAAGGGACAGACTGATATTCTGCAAAAGGTACAGGGATTGGACTGCTGAGGACTGGGGTAAAGTCATTTTCTCTGATGAATCCCCTTTCCAATTGTTTGGGGCATCTGGAATAAAGCTTGTACGGAGAAGACAAGGTGAGCGCTACCATCAGTCCTGTGTCATGCCAACAGTAAAGCATCCTGAGACCATTCATGTGTGGGGTTACTTCTCAGCCAAGGGAGTGGGCTCACTCACAATTTTTCCTAAGAACACAGCCATGAATAAATAATGGTACCAACACATCCTCCGAGAGCATATTCTCCCAACCATTCAGGAACAGTTTGGTGACGAACAATGCCTTTTCCAGCACGATGGAGCTCCTTGCCATAAGGCAAAAGTGATAACTAAGTGGCTCGGGGAACAAAACATCAATATTTTGGGTCCATGGCCAGGAAACTCCCCAGACCTTAATCCCATTGAGAACTTGTGGTCAAGCCTCAAGAGGCGGGTGGACAAGCAAAAACCCACAAATTCTGACAAACTCCAAGCATTGATTATGCAATAATGGGCTGCCATCATTCAGGRTGTGGCCCAGAAGTTAATTGACAGCATGCCAGGGCGGATTGCAGAGGTCTTGAAATAGAAGGGTCAACACTGCAAATATTGACTCTTTGCATCAACTTCATGTAATTGTCAATAAAAGCCTTTGACACTTATGAAATGCTTGTAATTATACTTCAGTATTCCATAGTAACATCTGACAAAAATATCTAAAGACACTGAAGCAGCAAACTTTGTGGAAATAAATATTTGTGTCATTCTCAAAACTTTTGGCCACGACTGTACACAATAACGAAATATGCAGGCTGTATATGAGTAGCTCTCAAAAAATTTATTGGGTATGAAATGACTCGTATGAAAGAAAATATTGGAGACCCCTGCTCTAGCCCAAACCGTTCAAAATATATATTATTCTATCGTGGATTCTGGGCAAATAAATTAATAATACGTTTGCAATATTATTTTTATGTGAACATAATCTATGTTTTTGTTCAATGCCCTACCAGATAACTGTACAAAATAAAGTACAAAGTTCTAATTCAAATCCTTATTGGATAAAACAATATTATTCCTTCCATTTTGATTTCCTTTGCACATTGTCATGCGTTATCCTGGCCACATTCTTAATAGTTTGCCCTGTCAATCAATCACTGTGGGTGGGATTGCCAAGGGAGGAACTGGATATTGAGAGTCACAGGATTGGTAGGGTTTCAAACCTGTCAATAAATTATTGGGGGTAACATTTTTAGGGAAGGGGGTAGATTATAATATAATTTATTGTGGCAAAACCTACGAAACATAGCAGAAAAATTATTTTCTAAATTCTGCATTTCCTTTGCCTTTTTCTCTTTATTTCCTTCTCTCCTTTAGCTTGTGCCCTACTGGGAGAAGACATTTGGCATTGACCTTGGTTCTCCTCAAATCGGTGTCGTGGATGTGGAAGATGTAAGTCTGATCTTCTCATCCTTCCTGGTCTCTCTGCTGTCTTTAGTACAGTAATCTCATTATGCTGTTTCATCAGGCTCTACTGTACCTTTTCCTCCTTGCTCCCTGGGGATTGTTGCTGGTCTATTTTCAGCCTTCTCGTTAGCTTCAATGCCTGTCTGTCTTTAGCCTATTTAGTGTCCATCTTGTGTGTGTTCTCACTGTGTATTCCCTCTCAGGCTGATAGTGTGTGGATGGAGATGGATGATGATGAGGACATGCCCACTGCTGATGAGCTTGAGGACTGGATCGAGGACGTGCTGTCTGGAAAGATCGACCCAGACGATGATGATGACGATGATGACGATGATGACGATGACGACGATGATGATGACGACGACGATGATGATGACGACGACGATGATGACGATGATGACGATGATGATGACGACGATGATGACGACGATGATGATGACGATGATGATGACGATGATGATGACGATGATGATGATGACGATGATGACGATGATGACGAATAAATGATCGCTTGCCATCCTTGGGTTTACTCGGCTTTAACCAACAGTGGCCAAAAGCCGGCACCAATATTCTGTTTCCTAACATCTCGTCGTAAACACATGCTGTGTCCCTTCCTGTTTGCTTTCTGTATCTCTTTCTCAAAGCCCTGGTCAGATAGTCCAGTGACACGACCAAAGGGCAACACCTAAATCAATTTCACTGGGTAAGAAAAGACAGGAAAGCAGGGGGAAGTTTTTGTCTGTGATAAAAAGAATGGGTTGTGGTTGAAATGTAAGTTCAGTGTTCTTTGTTCAGTATGAAATGTTTGTCTCTCTCGGGGTTATAACTGTCTGTGTGTATGTGAGGACTAAGCTGAGGAAAACTAGCATGTTTGACCTGGTTTTGTTTATCTCGTTTAGCACTAGTCAGGGATGCCCCCTTTCCCCTCCCTCCTTTATCCCATTTTTCTGTATTCTGGAACAACTACATGTTTTCTACTGGTAAAGAGAAGCAACAACCAACTTATTGTACAATTTTTTAAAGAAAAGGAGACTTAACCTCTCTGAAACATCTTAAGAATAACACAGTTTGAAAAAGTGATAAAGATCTTGGAATTCACAAAAAATACAAAATCATTTGATTGTTTCTGGTCCGATATTAGGAAAAAAATTAAATATTAAAAAATCCATTCTTGTTGTTTGTCATAATTTCTTAATGAATGTGAATGTGTGTGTGTGTGTGACACACTATCAAACAAATACATTTCCATTTCATAACAATTTCTAAACTACATAAGTGTGAACCTATAAAAAACGAATTCATATTGATGATGGTGAAGCTTTACAAATCAAAAACAATCTAATTCAAACATTTGAGAATGTCAGAGAGACAAGACTATGTTAGCTTCATGTTTCTGGGCAAAAATAAAAGCTGCAAAATTCCCACAACAGCAAACATTTGATAAGTCTGGCTCAGAGAGTATGTTACTGCTGTGATGACAGGAGGCATAAAACACATGGTATACAGGTATGTGTTATGATATAGCACACATAGAGTATGCATTATGCTTGCAGTAACTTAACTGGCTATGGTGAGGCAGCTTTCCTATAAAGTACTCTACTGAGTAAGACGATCAAATACATTCTGTTGTCTTGATAAARCCTGAACCCTCCCAGGTTCGCTACATGGTTCTTGTTGGAAAGCTCAACTGACTGATTACACATTAACTAGAGGAGCTACAGTATTGTATGTTGACTCTTTTAAAATCTCAGATGGCCATTCACAAAAAAAATGCATTAATATTTTGGTAAATGGGTACTTGGTATGAATCCTGTTTGACAGTAAAAGGGCTACACTGTATATACAGCAAAACCAGACAAACTTGTACATAAGGTAGGTGTCTGAAAAATGATCACCATAAGATCTGGAAATCTCTCTCTCTTGCTCTCTCTCTCTCTCTCTCTCTCTCTCAATTTAATTTAAGGACTTTATTGGCATGGGAAACATATGTTAAGTAAAGTAGATAATAAACAAAAGTGAAATAAAAAATACAAACTATCAGTAAACATTATACTCACAAAAGACATTCAAATGTCATATTATGTGCAAATAATGAAAGTACAAGAGGGAAAATAAATAAACATAAATATGGGTGGTGTTTACAATGGTGTTTGTTCTCCGCTGGTTGCCCTTTTCTTGTGGCAACAGGTCACACATCTTACTACTGTGATGGCACACTGTGGTATTTCACCCAATAGATATGGGAGTTTATCAAAATGTGTTTTTAAATTCGTTGTGGGTCTGTGTAATCTAAGGGAAATATGTGTCTCTAATATGGTTATGCATTTGGCGGGAGGTTAGGAAGTGCAGCTCAGTTTCCACCTCATTTTGTGGGCGGTGTGCACATAGCCTGTCTTTTCTTGAAAGCCAGGTCTACCTACAGTGGCCTTTCTCAATAGCAAGGCTATGCACACTGAGTCTGTAAAAAGCTTTCCTTAAGTTTGGGTCAGTCACAGTGGTAAGGTATTCTGCCTCTGTGTACTCTCTGTTTATTGAGGCCAAACAGCATTCTAGTTTGCTCTGTTTTTGTTAATTCTTTCCAATGTGTCAAGTAATTTGTTTGGGCCTAATTGTGTTGCTGTCCTGGGGCTCTATTGGGACTGTTTGTGTTCGTGAACAGAGCCCCAGGACCAGCTTGCTTCGGGGACTCTTCTCCAGGTTCATCTTTCTGTAGGTGATGGCTTCGTTATGGAAGGTTTGGGAATCACTTCATTTTAGGTGGATGTAGAATTTAACGTCTCTTTTCTGGATTTTGATAATAATTAGCGGGTATTGGCCTAATTCTGCTCTGCATGCATTATTTGGTGTTTTACGTTGTACACAGGGGATATTTTTGCATAATTCGGCATGCAGAGTTTCAATTTGGTGTTGGTCCCATTTTGAGAATTATTGAGCGGACCACAAACCTCACAACCATGAAAGGCAATGGGTTCTTTGACTTATTCAAGTATTTTTAGCCAAATCCTAATTGGTATGTCAAATTTTATGTTCCTTTTGATGGCATAGAAGGCCCTTCTTGCCTTGTCTCAGATCGTTCACAGCTTTGTGGAAGTTACCTGTGGCACTGATGTTTAGGCCGAGGTATGTATAGTTTTTTGTGTGCTCTAGGGCAACGGTGTCTAGAGGGAATTTGTATTTTTGGTCTTGGTAACTGGACCTTTTTTGGAACACCGTTATTTTTGTCTTACTGAGATTTACTGACAGGGCCCAGGTCTGCCATAATCTGTGCAGAAGATCTAGGTGCTGCTGTATGCTCTTTTTGGTTGGGGACAGAAGCACCAGATCATCAGAAAACAGTAGACATTTGACTTCAGATTCCAGTAGAGTGAGGCCGGGTGCTGCAGACTGTTCTAGTGCCCTTGCCAATTCGTTAATATATATGTTTGTAACGTTCGTTGTCGGAATGAGAAGGATCGGACCAAAGGGGTAAGTGTTCATGATTATTTATTTAAACTGAACACTGAGACAAAATAAAAAAATGGAACAACACGAAACAGTTCTGTCTGGTGAAGACACAAAACAGAAAACAATTACCCACCAAAACACAGGTGGGAAAAAGCTGTCTAAGTATGATTCTCAATCAGAGATAACGATAGACAGCTGCCTCTGATTGAGAACCACACCCGGCCAAACACAAAGAAATACAAAACATAGAAAATGAACATAGAATGCTCACCCAAATCACACCCTGACCAAACCAAAATAGAGACATAAAAAGCTCTCTACGGTCCAGGACGTGACAATGTTGAAGAGGGTGGGGTTTAAGCTGCATCCTGTCTCACCCCACGGCCCTGTGGAAAGAAATGTGTGTGTTTTTTGGCAATTTTAACACACTTGTTGTTTTGGTACAGTGGTTCTTCCTTTAACTTCTCTGCGCATACGGATCCTTAGCGGGATCATTTCCCAAACAACCGCTGAATTGCAGGGCGCAAAATATTACAAAAAATATTTATAATCATGCAATCAAAAGTGAAATATACCAAAACACAGTC
The DNA here is from genome assembly GCF_002910315.2 of Salvelinus sp. IW2-2015. NCBI lineage: Eukaryota > Metazoa > Chordata > Actinopteri > Salmoniformes > Salmonidae > Salvelinus > Salvelinus sp. IW2-2015. The sequence goes on along the minus strand of NW_019942608.1, from coordinate 301,877 downwards.
AGCTTGTTGTTAATCCACCTATCGTGTCAGATTTTGAAAATATGCTTTCAAGCGAAAGCAATCCAAGCTTTTGTGAGTGTATCAATCAATGCTAGAACAGCTAGCCCCAAATTAGCATGGTCACGAAAGTCAGAAAAGCAATAAAATGAATTGCTTACCTTTGATAATCTTCGGATGTTGGCACTCACGAGACTCCCAGTTACACAATAAATGTTATTTTGTTCGATAAATATTACTTTTATAACAAAAAAACGCCATTTGGGTTGCGCGTTATGTTCAGAAAACCACAGCTTCGTTCGGTCCTGAAAGGCAGAAGAAAATTCCCAAACGTATCAGATTCAAAAATATTAAAAAAAATATTTATAATCATGCAATCACAAGTGAAATATACCAAAACACAGCTTAGTTTGTTGTTAATCCACCTATCGTGTCAGATTTTGAAAATATGCTTTACAGCGAAAGCAATCCAAGCTTTTGTGAGTGTATCAATCAATGCTAGAACAGCTAGCCCAAATTAGCATGGCACGAAAGTCAGAAAAGCAATAAATTTTCGCTTACCTTTGATAATCTTTGGATGTTTGCACTCACGAGACTCCCAGTTACACAATTAATGTTCTTTTTGTTCGATAAATATTTAAACAAAACGCATTTGGGTTGCGCGTTATGTTCAGAAAACTACAGCCTCGTTCCGTTCGACAAAAATTCCAAAAAGTATCCGTAATGTTCGTAGAAACATGTCAAATGTTTTTTATAATCAATCCTCAGGTTGTTTTTAACATACATAATCGATAATATTTCAACCGGACCGTAACCTATTCAATAAAGAGAGAAAGAAAATGGAGAACTACCCTCTCGCGCCAGGAACTAATCAAAGGACACCTGACTAGTTTTGAAAAATCTCGCTAATTTAACGAAATAAAAGCTGAAACTATGTCTAAAGCTGGTCAAGCCTGAGGAAGCCATTGGAAAGGAATCTGGTTGATACACCTTTAAATGGAAGAAAGACGGGAAATGAAACACGATTAAAAATAAGATTAACTTCGGGTTAGATTTCTCAGGTTTTAGCCTGCAAAATCTGTTTTGTTATACTCACAGAATATTTTGACAGTTTTGGAAACTTTGGAGTGTTTTCTATCATAATCTGTAAATTATATGCATATTCTACGATCTGGACCTGAGAAATAGTCCGTTTACCTTGGGAACGTTATTTAAAAAAAAAAAGAATCTGACCCCTAGCGTCAAGAGGTTAAAAGTTTTGAGTTTATGCCTTGACCATTAGTGGTAGATGGTGGCATTCTGTAATTGCACTACACTATCACAAGGGGGAGTTAGAACACTGATCTATCAGTAGTCTAAACTGTGGCACAAATTGACTATCTATTCGTAAATTAATTGAGCTGTTTTCAATCTGAGAGACTCTCTTCTCTGGTACTAGAGTCCTGCATCAGGAAACAACAAAAAAACTGTTGTTGATCCTGGAGTTAACAGAGAACTTGAGTAAATACAATGGGGGAATTACACTTGACGTGGACTGACGATTAAAAAAAAATAGGCACTGTGGGCTTTTGTTTCTCTCCCTCTAAAAACATAAATATATCATTCTAAATAACAAACTGGCTTTATTTACCATAGTGTGAAAGACTGATATCCCCTCTATATACAATGAGTTTCTGAAACACGGAGTACTTCTTTGCTGATGTCAAGAAGAAACGGAATGAAAGAGTCCAGCGAGGATTTGTCAGCATAAAGCTGAGTGACACACTCATTCATGGCTTTGGATCAAAATAAATAACTACCAACATTCTTTCTGATAGTCTTTAACAAAGAAATGTTTTGACTGTTTGACCAATTTAATCTGCTCATGTTGTGTGTGTTCAATTATTTGTGACATTGTGGTTACAATGAAGAATGTAAACAAAATGGATCCTATTCATAATGAAAAACACGATGCATGTTGCAAGCTTAATTTTGCCTTATCGTTTTTGGAACTCATTTATTTTATCTCTAGCGCCCGCATCACTCTCTGCCTCATGGCCTCAAACTGCACCATTATGTTTCTCTCCGTCACCCACACGCACTTTAAATATTTGTATAATAAAGCATTTAAAGGCTGACATTGGTTGATTTTAATACCTCTGACAGACAAAATTCTAACTCCACCCTTAATTATTTGACTTTTTAACATTCCCAGAAGGCATGGATTATTATAACCTACTGCAGGCTTAAAACCTATGGGTTTAACCTTCTGAATGAATGATTATATTGAAGATAGCCAATCTGTTATACAACAATTACTATTGTTATTATTATTAGTAACCCTGCATTATAATTATATAAAAGCCCGTTAGATATTCTCTGTAAGGTTTTACATATATACTGTAACTCAATGTCACATACCAGATTTGCCCTAACGAAAAATACCACGTTGATATATATTTAGAATCGTCCAATCATCTAAATGTAATTAGCACAACACAAAATGCTCTGTAATGTCAAAGTTTTTTTTCTTTTACAATTGAAAAAATTGGCTTATAGTGCGCCCTGGCAGTCCAGTATGCCCTGTTCCTTCTCCCCGCACTCGCCTTGAGGTGCGTGTCCCCAGCCCGGTACCACCAGTACAAAGATAACTAAGCCAGGGCATGACAGTACCCCCCCCCCCCCCAAAGGTGCGGACTCCGGCCGCAAAACCTGACACTGAAGGGGAGGGTCCGGGTGGGCCTTCTTAAGGCGGCGGCTCGGGTGCGGGCGACCCCCCTCCACCATAGTCATTACCCGCTTTGGCGGTGCCTCTGGAGCAGGGACCCTCGCAGCGGGTCCCGGACTGAAGACCATTGTAGAGAGCGCCACTGGACGGAGGGCGCCTCTGGACTGAGGGGCAGCTCCGGACTGAAGGGCAGCTCCGGACTGAGGGGTAGCTCCGGACTGAGGGTAGCTCAGGACTGAAAGGCAGCTCTGGACTGAAAGGCAGCTCTGGACTGAATGGCAGCTCTGGACTGAGGGACAGCTCAGGACTGAAGGCAGCCCGGACTGAAGGCAGCTCAGGACTGAGAGGCAGCTCAGGACTGAGGGCAGCCTCGGACTGACGGGCAGCTCCGGACTGAAAGGCAGCTCCGGACTGGCGGGCGGCTCTGGCAGCTCCTGACTGGCGGGCGGCTCTGGCAGCTCCTGACCGGCGGGCAGCTTGGCGGCTCCTGACCGCGCGGGCGGCTCTGGCGGCTCCTGACCGGCGGGCGGCTCTGGCGGCTCCTGACTGGCGGCGGCTCTGCGGCACCTGACTGGCGGCGGCTCTGGCGGCTCCTGACTGCGGGCGGTCAGGCGCGCTGGACAGACGGGCAGCTCAGGCGGCGCTGGACAGACGGGCAGCTCAGGCGGCGCTGGACAGACGGCAGCTCAGGCTTGCCGAGCGGCACTGTAGGCCTGGTACGTGGTGCCGGAACTGGTGGTACCGGGCTGGGAACTCCC